>NC_056731.1:11576175-11703675 GCF_019279795.1 Protopterus annectens
TTACTGACCCTGATATTGAATGAAACCACAGAACAACATTTATTTAAATTTGTAGTTTTGGGGAGATGTTTAGAGAACCCAAGGGGAGGTGATATCAGATGCAGAACTGAAGAACTGGAGGCAGAGTGGATTGTGAGATTGAGAGCAGATGTGGGACATGGTCTTAATGATTGTATTGATAGTAACATTACACAGTAGGATTGCACACCCTTTGTTAAAAGCCTTAAAGTAGCTGATAAGGAGTGACTGGTGGCAGGGAAAACTACCTTAAAGTCTAGGCAGAAGGGGCATAGCTAGTAAACCTGTGCCAGGCTTTCCCAAGTGGGTATGTGTGGGTATAAATCAAACTTCAAAGAGTGTGTGTCTCAGCTACTTGGGCAGGGACATGAAGCACTGGTTGGACAGAGAGGGTGCTAGAGGCCTTGGCTTGGTCAGTCAGATGAGATCTCAACTCTATAGCAGTGCCAGTGGGGAGTCTTATTGGGGATCTGGCGAAGGAGAGAGAAACCAGCCCTAGACTGACTGCAGTCTCTGTGTGCTCTTAAGGAAATTGCACTTGATGCAGAGAGCTGCATCTGGAAATACTGTGTGTGTACCTGTCATCCTCCCAGTGTGTATGTCCCCCACTGTTGCCAGTGGTGAGGATTCAGGCTCCTTGATTACTGGGCCAGTGGTGGGGTGTCACATATTAATTGGTGGGCAGTGGTGGGATATCCACATCACATATATTGGTTGGCAGTGGTGTGGATATTGAATTCCTGTAACCTGTAAACAGTGGTCATTGAAGAAGGTGTTTGTACTCTCAATCAGCCACACATTCAGAGTGCCATATCACAATTGTTTTATTTGTTTTGTTAGCTTAGTTAGTCAGGGAGAGCAGGCAAGGATGTCAGCAGAAGAGTATGGCAAGCTGACAAGGAGCCAGTTGGCTGAGATGTGCCAAGACAAAGGAGTGGTGCATGCCAATCTGACTAAAGCAGAGATGGCTGCAGCCTTAGTCACAGCTGCATCACAGAATAGCAACCAGGAGGACAATCAGACTGGCCTTGGGAATGTACAATTCTCAGAAAATGGATAGTTCAACCTTTCCACAGAGGACTTAAAAATCTGTCTGGAGTTAAAGAGACTTGAACTGGAGGCCAGGCATTTGGAAATAGAAGCAGCAGAGAGACTGAGATGTCTGGAAGCTGAGGAAAATGACAAACTGCGATGCCTGGAAGCTGAGGTGAATGAGAGACAGAGGCAACATGAGAAGGAAATGCTGACTCTTTGCCTAGGTCAGAGGTAATGTGGAAGGGAGTAACTGAACCCCAGAAGCAACAAAGGTCAGTAAATTTCTTCCACAATTTACAGAAGGGGATAATTTTGATAGTTTCATATATATATGTTTGAAAAGGTATGTAAACAGTATAATGTTGACCAAGGGCTCTGGATATGGTTCCTGATCCCCTTACTCCATGGTTAATCTGTAACTGCTATTTCTAAATTGTTTGATATTGATTGCTTAAATTATAATACTGTTAAAAATTGTCTGTCAAAGTGTTTTAAGTTAACACCTGAAGCTTATAGGAAAAGGTTTTGTGAGCATAGATGCAAGGCAGATGAAAGTGTGTGTGAATATGTTGCTGAACTAAGCACTTATTTTCATAGATTGGGAAGTGAGTGTCAGGTCACCATTTTTGAAGGCCTGGCAGACCTTTTGGTGAGGGAACAAGCCCTTAGCACTTTGTCTGAGGACATGAGAATCCTGTTAGCAGATAGGCAATGCAATACTGCAGATGAGTTGGGGAAGAAGGGAGACCTATACCTAGCAAGAAGGGCATCACTGCACAGGAAAAGGATACCCAGTGCTGCTCATGGGTCTAAAGGAACCTATGGTGGGCAGCCTAAATCACCCCAACAGAGTCTGTGAGTAGCAGGGGAAGTCACTAGTCCAGGTACACGTCCAGGACCAAGGGTTAAATGTTTTAAATACAACCAGTGGGGCCATGTAGAATATAGATGTCCATGGAAGCAAGGTGGGGAACAAAAGGTTGGAGAGCCAGTAAGTGGGAATGACAGAATGCCAGCAGTAAGTTGTCTGGAAACAACAAGAGTACCAAACTACCACAAGAGGTTATGTCCTGTCTTAGTAAATGGGAAAAAGCCATAGTTAAGAGAGATTCAGCCTCTGACCTAACCATTGTGAAGCCTGCAATGGTTAAAGAGGGGTACTACTTGCTTGGGCAGTCTACTTCAGTCAGAGTTTTAGGAGGGACCCCATTCCAAATACCTTTGGCTAGAGTTCACCTTGACTGGGAGGGTGGAAAAAGAAACCAGCAAGTAGGTGTGTTTGAGGATATCCCTGCACATGTCCTGATAGGGAATGATTTTGATAATGCAGTACCTTGTGTGCATGCAGTGACACGCCATCAGGCTTGGAGACAAACATGTGGGTCTGGTAGCCTGAGGGGGACCCAGACAGACTGCACACTTGAAGCCAGGACTGGTGAGGTGGTTACTTCAGAGAGGGAGCTGCCCTGTAGCAGTGAGACTGAAAGTGAGCCAGAACTGCTTGTGGGTACTGATCTTCCCTTGGACAGAGTGACTGCAAGGGCAGAGGTGAGTAGTAGTACCTAGGCTGAAAGTGAGGCACCGCTGTCGGAGAATACCAGACTTCTTGTGGAAGGGGAGCTGGGAAGGGTTATAAAGAGAGAGAGAGGGTTGAGACAGGCTCAGCTCTCAGACCCTACATTACAAGGCCTGAGGGAGGTAGCTAGTGAGGCGCCTGATTCTCAAGGGAAGGGGGAATCTATATACTGGGACAAAGGGTTACTGTATAGAGAGTGGACACCTGAGGGAGGGCTAGAGGGTGAGACAATACAGTAGTTGGTAGCACTCAGAGCCTACCATCTGGCACTTCTAGCCATAGCCCATGATATTCCCTTTGCAGGTCATATGGGCATAAAGTGTACCAAGAGACATATTATACAGAACATTTATTGGCCTGGGATTTCCAGAGATGTAACAGGGTACTGCAGGACCTGTGAGCAGTGCCAAAAGATAGGAAAGGCAGGCAACAAGGTGAAAGCTCCTTTGGTGCCTTTGGCTGTGATTGAGGAGCCATTTCAGAGGGTAGCTATGGATATTGTGGGGTCTCCGAGTACCCCAAGTTCCACAGGGAAAAAGTATATCCTAGTGGTAGTAGATTATGCTACCAGATACCCTGAGGCTGTGAATCTGTCCTCCATTCAGACAGAAAAGGTGGCAAATGCTTTGTTAGAGATTTTCAACAGGGTAGGTTTCCCAAAAGAAGTACTGACTGACTGAGGTGCCAGTTTCACATCAGACCTGCTGGCTTATCTGTGGAAGCACTGTGGGGTGAAGCACCTAAAGACCACCCCCTACCATCCCCAGATGGGTGTATATCATATCATCAAACTTGTATAAGTTCAAACAATGTAATATTGAACCCAAAAGTCTGAAACAGCACAATAACGAACACACAGAACAGCGATTTTTTTTCTCAGGGAAAAAAAAAATCAATGTTCCCTAACAACAAAAAAAAAAAAACATAAACCTTAAACTAAAACTAAAGTGGGGGGCTTTGCCCCCACACCCCATCCTTAAATATACAAACTCTGAGATCGCACCACAGTGGAGGAAATAGCAAAGCCCCAAAAACAGCCCACCAATTTTTTTTCCCTGGGAAAAAAATCGATGTGCTGTGGCTTCGCTATTTTTTCAGTTTTGGACTTTTGGGTTTGATACTACATCATTCAAACATATACAAGTTTGATGATGTGATATAGACCTTCCCCAGACTAATGGTCTGGTGGAGAGGTTAAATTCTACACTAAAGACCATGCTACAGGCATTTGTAGACCAGTTTAAGAGGGAGTGGGACAACTATTTGCCACATCTGTTGTTTGCTTACAGGGAGGTGCCCCAGGAATCCACAGGTTTTTCACCCTTTGAGTTGCTGTATGGGCATAGGGTGAGGGGACCTCTAGATTTGATTTGAGATGAGTGGGAGGGTGAGTGTGAATCCCAGAAGGAGTCTGTTGTGGCATATGTCCTAAACCTCAGGACAAAGCTCAGGGAAATCATGGGCTTGGTCCAGGAGAACCTGTCAGAAGCTCAACAGCAGAAAAAGGTCTGGTATGACAGGAATGCTCGAGCTAGAGAAAATGCTGTAGGGCAGCAGGTGATGGTTCTCATTCCTGTCATTCACAACAAGCTGCAGGCAGCTTGGGAGGGACCCTACAAGATGGTAAGGAAGGTTAGTGATGTTAACTACATGGTAGAACTGCTAGGCAGGAGGCAGGGGCACAAATTGTACCATGTTAACATGATGAAACCTTACCATGATAGGGAGACCCTTGTTCTGATTATTTACAGTACAAGGCAGGGGGAGTCTGGGTGGGATCTATGGCTACAGGGAGCCAGCCAGCCAAATCCCAAATTAGTATGGTGGAGCCTAGGGTTGCAGGCATATGATAGGACAGTGCAGCACTGTACTGGGGTCAGCAATGCCAAGGCAGCTGGAATCTCAAGACAGGGTAGGGGTAGTGCATTCCCAGATAGGCTCACCCTTTCAAGCAACGTTTCTCAAGGGTCACTTGAAAAATTAGCTTGAGTCTTCGGGGGGGGGTGGTGACAAAAGAAATACTGCCAGCCCAGCTAGCTGGAATTTTATAAATTATTATATGTCATTTGTGAGTATTAATATGATTTATATAGAAGTGTAACAGAAGGAGATAATGCCAGCACAGCTGTCTGGAATTTTTAAAGTGGTTGTGTGTCATTTGTGAATGTCAACATGCTCATGTAAGATGCTTGTGTTACAGATGTGGGCTGAAGAGATATTTTGTAAAGTACTGAGCAGAAATGTATATACACTATTGTAACTGTTTAGATGTATATATTTTAACAACAATGGACATTGAAACATAAGAAGTTAACTTCAGAAGAATAGTTGAAAACTTAACTTACTTTATAACAACGTAATAAAAGGATGTTATCTTTCGGTTTCAGTCAACAGGACACAGAATGTCTGTACTAGAGAAGTTTTTTGTATTGTCTTTAAATGTGGAGGAATGTAAATTATTTTATGATTTCCACCATTTGCAAAAAGATCTGAGGAATATGTATTTTCACAGGAAGATGCTGAATGCTGGCAGTGTCTAGCAACTGGGGGTTTAGCTTGGGAACTAAAGTCATATGACAAGAAGTGATGTCATCCTGCAAGCTAAACAAGCAGTAATATTTGGTATTAATTTAAGAACTCATTGACAGAAAGAGAGTATTCTGTATTTTGTCTTTGACCTGACAGCATCAGCTGGAAGACCCTCTCATGATATCTGTCTTGCCTAGCTTTGTAAGTAAGTTAACTAGGGTACAGTAATTTCTCTTAGATACAGAAAGAAATATAGAGAAGTATAGCTTAGATTTTTTCTTTATTTATTTGAGACTGCCCTACAATGTTGTTTTAAATATTTCCCGTGATTTTGAACTCTGATATAACTGTGTTTATTGAGTATTTTCTTGTTCTTTTATTATTTATTATTAAATATATTTAAACCTTTTGTTGTGGTTGATATTTGTGAGACATATTTAAGTTCTGAGAGTACTAGCATATTTATTTGGTGACATTGTGGGCCTCTCCTAATAGCCTTGCTCTTGGTCAAACTACCATTTGCATTGATAGTGACATTACACAGTAAGATTGGACACCCTTTGTTAAGGGCTTTAAAGTAGCTAATAAGGAGTGAATGGTGGCAGGGAAAGCTATCTTATAGTCTGGGCAGAAGGACGCGTAGCTAGTAAACCTGTGACAGGCTTTTCCAGGTGTGTATGAGTGTGTATAAATCAAACCTCAGAGAGTGTGTTTGTGTGTGTGTGTGTGTGTGTGTGTGTGTGTGTGTGTGTGTGTGTGTGTGTGTGTGTGTGTGTGTGTGCGCGCGTGTGTGTGTGTGTGTGCCAACTACTTGGGCAGGGACATGAAGCATTGGTTGGACAGAGAAGGTGCTGGAGGGCTTGGTGTGGTCACTCACCTGAGATTTCAACTCTGTAGCAGTGACAGTGGCAAATCTTACTGGGGATGTGGAGAAGGAGAGGGAAACCAGCCGCAGACTGACTATGGTCTCTGTGTGCTCTTAAGGGAAATTGCACTTGATGCAGAGAGCTGCATCTGGAAATACTGTGTGTGTGTGTGTGTGTGTGTGTGTGTGTGTGTGTGTGTGTGTGTGTGTGTGTGTGTGTGTGTGTGTGTGTGTGTGTGTGTGTGTGTGTGTGTGTGTGTGTGTGTGTGTACCTGTCATCCTCCCAGTGTGTACATCCCCCACTGCTGCTAGTGGTGAGGATTGAGGCTCCTTGATTACTGGGCCAGTGGTGGGGCGTCACAGTAGGTATGGATCATTAAGGCGACCTGAAGTCAAAGAATGGTCAGAGACTAAAAGGAAGTAAAAATGAGGAACTAACAAGTCTGCTGATGAGAATGAAGATGATGTTATCGCTTTGTGTCATTAAAGAAGAAATCTACTCCATTTAACTGAATAAAGTTTTCCTGTTTGGGCCTGTGAACCTGCACAAGGACTTGCCCCCCCCCCCCTTCATTTAAAAGTTTCCCTTATAGTTCTAAATAATCAAATGCCAGACTAATAACATGAAATTTCTATTTCAGATGTACAGATCTTGTACTTATCATCCCTGGTTTATAATTTGAAATGCATGATCAAGGATAATATTAAAAACCTGCAGTTTACCATAGCCAATAAAAGAGACCGCCCTGAGGTATGGTCATTCTGTAGTCACTGTTAACATCATTGCATTGTTCTTCTTTATCTTGAGGAGAACTTTGATCATTATCAAATCAAACCAAAATTAGACAATATATCATGTCCAGCTGCTTGCTAGCATGCTCATATAACCACTTCCCTTATAATAGGCATCCATAAAGTTTTCATTGTTATTGTCTCTATCTAATGCATGTAGTGCATTCCACCACACTCCCTGAGGACAAATTAACAGTTATGTTATTTCTGCTTAAAGTGCACCTGAGTTTGTTTAATCCTAATTTTAGCATCATTTGGTCATGCTAAACAACAGTTTAAAATTAATCATGCTGGGAATTTCAACGTTGATTAGATGCCCTTGCAGCCTCCACTCCAGTGGCTTAGTGAGAGCAGACTTAGTTTTTTCACATTATATTCATATCTCAATTTTTTTTCTAGGAATTGTGATCTGTAGCTGTTCAATCTGCAGAGTCTTAGTCAATGTCAATTAGTTCAATGTGTTGATAAAGACTAACTAAAGGAATTAGTAAAGGCCACCTAGGATCTTGCCACCCAGATGACATGAGTGACTAAAAGGTGCTACCAAATTCCTTTTTAGTTTATATCAACATTTTAAAAAGATTAAGAAATAGGTTTGGTTTACTTGATATAAAGAAAGGTGTAACAAACAGCCAAAGTTTTTGAAACTCATTCTACACATCTAATCACTGTGTGAAGCAAATGAAACAGATGAATTTACAATGATGCTGATATCTTTAAATTCACACAATGTTTCTATTAGCTTGTTATTGAGGACATATGCTAAGTTAAACTTATGTTTCCCAAAACTCAAGGCCTTAGATTTGTTTACAATAATGTTTAAGTTGTTAGCATTCTCTCAAATAAGTATGTTTAAATTTGCCTGTAAATCAGAAATATTGCCATCAGCTGTGATGATTTTTCTAATTTAATATCATTAGCATAACATTAAAAACAGAATAATTCATAGCACAGTCCAAAGTATATAAGTTGAACAAGTAGGGTCCATGAATAATGCTTGCAATACCTCTTGAGTAAATAGTTGCTAGGCACCACTCAAGTTCTTGCAGTGCCAAAGGCAGTAACTGCTTGAAATGTCAGGACCCATATGAGCGAGTCACACAAAATGGAGAATGAATGGACAAAAAAGACATTTTCTGCTGCATACCCAGCTGGCTGTTCAGCCACTTAACTGAGATGGGAAATGTACACTCGACATTTTATTTATGAGCTTTCCATGGCTGATACAATCAAAAGCACAAGAAAATCAACGTGTTTGGTATCCAGCTATAAGTGATCATTTCCTAGAATGATAACATTGTAAAACAATCCTCAGGTAAAAAAAGGCAGCAAACAGCAGGCAGCAGGGCAGGTAAAATAAATCCAAGTTTAATGCATATACAAGGTAAGAGCTTTTGCTACAGAATCATTGCTTTTTCAAGGTCTGAAGAAGCTATGATTCTATAGTGAAAGTGCTTACCAGTTTGTATATGCATTAAACCTGGATTTGTTTTACTTGCTGCCTACTTTACCTTTGGATATTTTAAATTGTGACTGCTGTGTTTCTATACTTGGATTCATTTCACCTGCTGCCTGTTGTTTGCTGCCTGTTTTACCTGTAGATATTTTGAACTGCTGTGTTTCCACACTGTTGCTTTTCTTTGCACTTAGTTTTGATTTCTGGCTACTAGTGTGATTTGTCTGCTGGTGGATTTTTTCTGTTTTACGTCATTGTAAACCAACTGGCTACAGCTAATAGTGGACTGAGTTGCTGTAACAGCATGCATCTTGGCATTTTATATAGTGAACAAATGCTTTATTTTTGTCTTTCACATAATGCATAAAATCCTCCTCAAAAGTAGGCCTATCCTTATATATAGATTTTCTCCTTGTAAGGAAGAAAATATAAGAAATTGGTAGAAGTAAGTCTTAGGAAAGGGAAGAAGGTAAGAGTAGACTATTATTGACTTGAAACTTCAATGTGTTACATGCGCAGTGGAGCACAATGACTGCAGCCACAAAGTATACTCTGCTTCTTTAAGGTCTACAAAAGACAAAACTCAGACAGAGGACACCACAACCTACTCATGAAAGAGCAGGCTTGGACTTAGTGCTGCAATATAGTGACAGTCAAATAATATGAAATCTGGAAATGGGCAGCCATTTTTCATCAAATTAAGTGTAGAATCAAGCCAATCAGAAGTGAGCATCCCAGAATTCTCTGTGGCATCAGCAAGTTAGTGGAGCTTCAAGATAGGAAAGTTTAAATCTGATTATACAAAATAATATAAATTGGATGCAACATTTATTATTTTATGAGTTTTCAGAGCAAAAGAAACCCAGAATAATGACATAATGGAGTAAATAGTGAAGGCTCAATACCAGGTCTCCCACATGTTGATCCAGATGAAATGGCCTAAAGAAGATGAAGGCCCCATTCTGGGGGTTATTTTGTTCCGAAAACTATATGATAATGTCCAGGCAATGGTGAGGATAAAGAATAAAGCTCCATTGTAATGTATGACCATAAAGCAATGAAAAAATGGATGGGGTCAGCAGGAAGCATGAATGGAAGTCTTATGGGTACTTCAGGACCATTTTACAGACTCTTTGTTATACATTCTAGGTAGGGAAAAGTGACTTGCAGATTTGTGCAGTGTATCAGCGTCTAAGGGCAAGGCAGGGTAAGAAAGCTGAGCTCAAAGATCAGGAAGCTAGATCAACTATCTCAGGGGATATCAGGACCAACCATTTCTACAGTGCCTCCTAATGGAGATCAGGAGTTTACCAGCATTGCTGCAAGGGTAATTACATGACCACTGTTAAATGGTCACTGTTAAAGCTTTGTAGGGAGGGGTAGTCTGTATGTGAGAGCAATGAAGCAAGTTTCAAATTTATGCAGAGCTTGAGTATCACCTTTAGGTGGCACTTAAATCACTGGATTGTTATATCAGGAGATTTACTGGCAAATGTGGCTTGATGTATATATATAAAGGAAAAAGTCTGAATACTTGTCACATTGGGCTTGATGCCTCTAAAGGAAGATCTCTTGAATGCAGCTTTATCAATTAAACATGCTTTATGAAAGTGATGTATAAGGAAACTATTGCTAATAAACTGCGACTGATTCAAGTGATTTTTCGATTTAATTAAATTAGATGTGCCACTGCTTAGACTCATAGTAGTGTAGACTGAACTTGAGGAAGCAGCATGAATAGCAGTGCCAGATTCAAGAGGAAGTGAGCTTTGTAACCTCTTACAATGCTATGAGCAGAGTCGCAGACAAGTAGATACAGTGGTTAGCAGCAACTGGAAAGTGTTCACTTCTAACAAGGAGGTTCCTAAGATAGTTGATGAGCAGCAGATATTTATATACTGATGGGCTTGAAACTTCAGGGAACTTATTATGCCTGGATTTGTATTAAACACGATTCTTACTACTAAGAGTAAATGCAATGTATTCACTATAGTACATGCCAGTATATAGAAGTTACTGATCAATTTATATATCCTGATACAGGAAGTATATGTTACAAAGGGATATTATGTGAAGGATTTATACATTAGCATGCTTACCACTGTGTGCTTTCTGACATTTCTCTAAGTGGGCAACACTGAGTGAAGCTTGCATCAGAGAATCAGTGAACACTTATGAGATATTAAAAGTAGTATTGCTTTATTTAGCCATATTAGAGAATCTCTTCATGATTGGAGTGCTATGTTCTAAGTTTTATGTGATTGTTGGAATCACTTTGAGGTGTCAGTTTTATCAACAAATTGTTTTATCAGATGTAATTATAAATCAGGCTTGATGCTTCAAAAAGAAAAGATCTGAAGTCATGACTGTAGGGTTTTAAGTTTTATATCATATTTAGAATAATTTTGAGGTGTCAGTTTTACTAATGAACTGTTATATCAGATGTATTTGCAAATCAGGCTTTATGCCTATAAAGGGAACTATATGGATACAGTTGTATCAGTTAAGCTTGTCTTTTTTAAGAGACCTTTAAAGTTTATGAACTGTGATTGATGCATGTTTTTTTATTCAGCTGAATAAAAAGAAGTCTGCCTCTGTTTAGATTATTTTGCATTTGTAGATTGAATCTAATGAAAATGAAGATGTCATAAAAATGGTTTTGAAGTTTCACTGTTTTAATAAGGTGGATATGTTGATCTGAGGTTATACATTTTTTCTGTTTAATATTCTTAGTTCTTGTTTAACTAGTTCTTCATAATGTGCTGAATCATTTTTGTCCTATTTTGCATTTTTGGTTACAACTTAAATATAGCACATATGCAGTTGAACGCTGTGACTTCATGACTGTGATGAAGACAGTTTAATACTAAAGAATTTATTGGGGTCATATGAAGAAAACCCATTATTGGTGGTAATGAAGAATGCCAAACATATCAATCTAATTAAAGAAGCTTCAGACAACATTCATTTAAAACAAGTATTCGTTGAATTACAAAGAGCAGTAATACACTTTAGGAAGTTGTATTTGGCAAATATTTGGGTACAGACCTTATTTAGCAGAAAATAGAACATCATGAGGGTTAAGAATTTTAAAATGACGATAGCACTGAGCGGTGAGCTCCCTAGGATGCGTTAAAATTAGTGATGTGTGAATAATTTTGTAAATAAAGTTGCAAATATTGTTGTACAAAAACTATGTGTTGTTCTTTAAGAAGTGCATGTATTGCCCTGCATTCAGTAGATAGGCTCCATGAAACGAGACTGCAAACTTAAAGTAGAATAATGGAGGGCTATGGCTCTGGAAACCAAAGTTTTCTTCATAGGCTAACTAGGATTTGAAAATATCTGTCTGTGTATTTTAAAACAGCAGCTAATATGTTGAGTTTTAAGACTCATCTTGTCTTGTGTTATGGTACTAAATTTTATGATCCTGGTTATTGATCTCAGACTTCATGATGACCTCTGCTCCCACAAACATACTGTAACATTGTAACACTATAAAAGGGAAAGGAATTGTTCTGCACAAAGTATGGTATTATACAGATGAGATAGACTTTCTTTTCCACTGTACACAGTAATAAAATAGAAATCAAGGCTGTTTTGAAAAATCAGCATCAAATTTTATAGAGCAACAATTCAGCTGCTTATTGGCCATGGTGAGTGAAAATGCTAAAGTGTAAAATGCAAGAACCCTCCTGTTCAAACACAGTTCTAAACCTGGCCTTAGAACACAGAGCACAGAATTGATCAAAGGCTAACAGTGGGTATGATGACTCCCATGCATTATTCACTTTGTTGAATAACACCTTGATTGAACTGGTCCCTAACATTAAACTCATAGGAGTCAAAGGTGATGACAATTTGGAATTCGAACTACACTTCTAAACTGTTATTAAAAAAAACACCAAAAGCTTGTCCTCCTGTATGGAACAAAACCCTCTCTAACAGACAAAACTAGAAACCATAGATAAGCCTATTATATATTTCCCCACTCTTTACTAACTTACAAGCATCCACACAAACAAATCTGGAACAATGCTACAATAAAATAGCTCACTTTGCTAAAATATCACCCTTTTAGAACTCATCACTCTTCTACCCTTGTTTGTTCTTCTTTCGTTTTTTCCCAGTTAGGGGTCGCCACAGTGAAACTCCGGTCTGCTAATGATTGGCAGTAGATTTTTACGGTGCTGAGGTGCCAGCTCGACATCCAACCTTCAACGAAGGCACGCCCATTCACACATGTCTTTTGAACGCCACTCGACCATGGGGAGGACACGCAGACTCCACACAGAAGGCGCTCCAGCCGAGAATCAAATGGGAGAACCTCTTGCTGTGAGGTGGCAACTCTACCACTGCACCACAGCGGCTTCCATCACTGTTCTACCATTAAACAACTAAATTGGACTGATGTCCAACATCCCCTTTACTATAGTCAGCTACTACTAGCTCATACTCTAATATACTACCCTGATAAGTATATGGCACTAAAAGACGTGCTTCAGCACTACCACCCTAACAAACCTCTTTGCTGTAATAACAAACTCCTAGCCATCACTAAAGCCCAAAATGTATCAGTGGCCTCCTTATACTCAAACTCTGTAGCTACCCTCTGGAATCTTCCTACACGCTTTCAGGCTTCTTGAAAACCAACAAGCATTCAAAAGACATCTAAGAAAATACCGCTCAGTATCCTGGCTCTGTAGCTGCACATCTCCAGGATAAGTATAACATCTCAGTCTGTCTTCACCCACCCAATGTTTCACTTATGTCTGTCTTAACTTTGTTTATCACTCATTTCATTTATATCGTATAATTAAATCAACCTTTTGCTTTCTAGTCTTTGGAAATAAGTTGGTACTATGTATTGTGAGATCTATCCCACTGCATAGTTATTTAATTATATCTATATAGTGTTATTAGTATAAGAAGTCTTACTACTGTATGTATAGTTACTATCTTAACTATTTTGACATTGTAAAATGTATTTTAATTGTATTCTGCCTTACACTGTTGATATTGTATACCTTAAAAGATTTTGTTAGCACTGCATGCGCTGGAGCTTTTTTCCCCAGGCCTCCACTGAAAAGGGGCCTTTGTGCTGAGCTGGACTTTCTCAGACAACAAATGTAAAAGAAATAAAATAAATAAATAGATACATAAATAAAAATAAATAAATATGAGTTCTATTGCAGTTTCAACTAAAAGCAGCTTACACCTGTTGTTTTGGCCAGCTGATGCATCCCAAGTCAAACGTACGTCAGGATTAGAGTTGCAGATATGATAGTAGCTCTCCTTATTTACAACAACTACAAATGGGTGCCTGGCCCAAGGAAAAGATGTAAAAAAAAGATGTAGGAAAAGTGTAATTCCATTTTTACATCTATGTTTTAACTTGGCAAACTACTTCTTGACCTAAATGCTGTAGCATATTTTTGCATTGGTAAATATGTATATGTTTTATAGCATAACCTTGTATCTGTAAATATGTTTTGTTCATTTCTTATGTGATCCTCTTCAACCAGGCTGTGCCTGCAAATGGTCCATTGAGATCAGTGCACTACCCTGGTAAAGAAATATAAATAAATAAATAAATAAAGATGTAGGTCAATGATATTAGTGCCCGTACTTCCCTGCTAGCATATTATAACTTTAAATATGACCACCTTCTTTTTAGGCAGATTAAATGCTGACTGCCTTCACAGCATTACATGACCCCCTAGTTTAATAATAATCTTGATAAAATAGTGTTTTCAATAAATCCTGTTGAACATTTTGGCCAGATGTCATTTTGAAAGTAAAATTAACAGGTTAAAAAGACTCACACTGAACATTAGTTATAACATTTTCAAACCAGCAATGTGGTGATATTTTATTTACTTTTTATATCAGGCATGGACATTTCAAGTTATAAAATCAATGTATTTGTTGAAATATTTGAAAGTTTTGTATAATATTTAATAAAGACATCACCTAATATGTGCTGCATTTTCTATGCCAGTGACATGCCCACCAAGCATCTTTCTACTGATGCCTGCTGTAATACCTGCTGTCCTTATGATCGTCGGGGGCCATGGATATTGCTGCCCCCCATGCACCTGATTATTGAAATTGTAGGCGTAGTGCTGCATGCTCCTCTGTGCCTGCAGTGGATTTGCTGCAGCCATATGTCTCTGCAGTTGAATTTCACTTGGGTCATGTGTCCCCAGTGAAATGCACTCACAGGGATATACCCCACAACCTGCAAACCTAAATCTGAGGGAGAAGGAGTGCTTTTCAGAAGCATTGAAAAGCTAGGAAAATTGTGTAGGAAGCAGTTTAGAACAGCTGGTTTTGATTTGGGGTGAGTTGCACAAAAATTCGAGACAGAAACAACCAAAGAGATGTTTAAGCATGATGATGGGATGAAAGGAGCAGGAGGATGAAAACAGACTTATGTGGCAGCAGCAAACAATGTTGTTCCTACCACTTTAGAAGTGCCAAGGAAAAAGAACCTTGTCCACATATACACCATTTGCAAAATAAGATACCAGACAGGATTTTCTTATGATAAATGTATTGAAACTCTTGGGATTGAAATCAGACTATTTGACAGAAATGGTAATCTTGGTAAAGAAACATTGTTAATATATCTTTCAAGTGTGGTACTATGTTAAATAACAATTTTATTTATTTTATATTTATTTATTTATTTGAAGTTTGTTTGCCAGGATGGTCCATTGGGCCGAATGAGCCCATTTTCAATGGAGTCCTGGGGAGAAAAGCTCCATAGATACAATATCAAATATACAAGTAAAGAATAATGTTTACTTAATCTTCTTTATTGAATTATCACTTATGATACAGGCAATCATACATTTATAGAAATGAAAACAAATCGTACTTGAAATACTCTCAGTTACAAACATCATACATCACTTATAATCTTCTGTACAGCCGGATTCCAAGATGGCCGCTGACTAGTCTAGTCCTTACTCTCTGAGCTCCTCACAGCTATTTAACTTTTGGTTTTTTTTACAACTTTACATCAACCTTTTTCCTCAAATTTTTATATTAAAAGATTTTATAAATCTTTTTCTACGCATTTGGATTATTTTTTCTTCTGGAATTATTATCCTGGGATTTATTTTACCTCAGAACATTCTTGGTCTCTCTGCTGCTGGGACTCCTACTGCTCCAGTCTGTTCCTGGTTCCTGGTATCCTGTTAACTGCATTCCATTTTTGGGCATGGCTACAAAATCTGACTCCATGGAGACTCAGCCTACAAAGGCCAAATATACTTCAATGCTCTCTCCTGAAAAAGATTCAGGTTCAAAAGACTGAAATCATCTAGACAACCTACAGAAACTTTTAATGTAAGTAATAAAGATTTAAATGGCTCAAATTTCCTTTTAGAAGAACTAAAAATAGCATTAAAACCAATCCAAAGTGCTATACAAAACTTTTCAGAACAGTTTGCAGACTTTAGTAAATCTTTAAAGCAAATAAACGATAGTATTGTTACTATTGAAAATAAAATCTTAGCTTTGGAGGTTAAAACAGACTTATTGGAAAGTGACTTTAAATCTAGAGATAAAACTGTTTCAGATTTACAAGCTAAAATATTGGATCTGGAAGCCAGGAGTCGAAATAACATCATTATTCGTGGTTTACCTGAATCTTATGACAATAAAAACTTGTTATCTGTGACTAAAAATATCTTTGAAACACTGTTAAATTGTGAAGCTTCTTCAAAATCTATAATTGTAGAGAGAGCACACAGAGCACTGCTACAAAGCAAGATTCTTCCACACCAAGGTTAATTTATACTAAGTTACTAAACTTTCAAGACACTTTCCAGATCCTAGAAACTGCTAAAACAAAGAAACAATTCATATGGAAGTCTCACAAACTATCATTTTCCCAAGATCTTCCTGCACAGATCAAATTAAATAGACAAAAACTAGCCCCCTATTGTGCTGACTTGATAAAAGAGGGATTAGATTTCAATGGCATATCCTAATACCTTGTCTTTCACAGCTAATGACAAAAGATTTGTATGTTCAGATCCTAAAGATGCAAAAGACATTTTTCTTAAAACATTTAAAAGCTTCCTGACACTGTATCTTAATATTCTACTGTTAAAGAACTACAATAAGGTTTGATCTTTTCTTTTCTTTAATCTGACAGTATTTGTGTTACATGATTTGTAATTCTGGTGTGACATAATTATATTACCTTAAGAACTTGTCGTAATTTACACATGATGGATTTGGTGTGACAGTGTGCAGTGACAGGATATATGCTTGTTAGATTTGTGTGGATTAATAGAAGCATTTAAATTCCTGTATTTACTTTTTTCTCTTTCTCTCACATATGCTTGCTGTGTAAATAGATAATATGTTAATTTTACTACAAGCTTTGGAGTTACAGCCTTCTGTGTAAGCTAAATGATTTTTGGAGGGAAAAACATTCCATCTCAACATTCTAGCAAGAAAATCTTCCCCTCAGAGTTCCAGCTGATGCTCTGCATGAACATGCACACTACAGTCTCTCTGAGATGGATGGTGATGTCATCATTTGTGAGGAAAGAAGGACAGTTTCAAATACACAAGTCTGCTTGTTTTCAACAAGTATTCAATAGCACTAACTTTTTAATAGATCTGGCTATTATTTAAAGTGTTTTCTCTTCATAAATGAAGGTTGCTTTTTAAATTTAAACAGATTCATGTCACATAATATATTCAGTGACTTTTAGTGTGTCTGCATGACTTCAAAGCAAGCTGCTACTTTCATAAAGCGGAGTGAAAATGTTTCTGGAAACAAATGAACAGGTTAGTTTTATATATTAAAATTCTAAAGGATGTGTAAAGAAATGAACATATTTTCCTATTCAGAATATTTTTTCATACAATATTTTATATTATACTGAAGTGTTTAATTTGACAAATGTTACAAAGTATACCTGTTCATATGAAAGTTTCATGTTCTTTCTATTCTCTGCTCTCTCTCTTCTCAGAGGCTGGATGTGATATTTATGATTAGTAGTTTATGTTTAAGAAAGCCTTTACTTATTTGAAAGGTTTGAAATAACTATCTTTAATATGATTAGCTGAATCTACATGTATATATTTAAGCCCTTAGATTTACTGCATTTAGCCTGCTTGTTTCTGTTTTAATTAGATGTTCAAAATGTTTACTTTAAAAGCCTTGTCTTTTCATGCTGTTTTGCTATGTTACATCTATAGCTTAGAAGAATAGTATGGCTACATAACCTAACAGAGTCATTAGTTAAATATTCAAAAAGTAGATTTAAAATTATATGTATGCACATTGTTGTACATTCAGTCCAATATATATGATGCTGTTTAAGTTACTATTTAATAATATAATTATACTTTATTCATGTATATTAACTAGTGTTAAAACCTTACAGCTTATAATATTTCATTTTGAATAGTTCCTGTACTATTATTATCTAGTTAATAGATGCATCTCCAGACTGAATTGTTTTTCATTTTGAGATATGGTTGCTTGGTAGTTGTTTTTGCTTTATTTGAACTATAACTAAATACTCATTCTACAGGTATTAGTGCTTTTATCATACTAATGGTCATGTTGATTAATGAAATTATCACTAAAGTACTAAAGAAGGTTCAGTAGATAGTGCATGACTATTATCTTTAGTTCAGTAATGCTATGCTTATTTACTTATATTATAATGTTACCAGTTGGTTTTGTTATACTTATATATGTTATCTTACATATCTTTCAGTTTTAATTGTATTACTTCTTATGATAGAGTGTTCTAGTTAAGCAGAGTGTGATTTATTTATTATTTACTTGTTTCTCTTTCTCTTGAAATACTTGAGGAAATACATTTAATCACTATAAATTTCAATTTAAGGATAGGAGCTTTAGATTAGTATTAGAAGTAGGGATTAAGCATGTTGGACGCCTTGAAATTAGTTAATTTTGTATATATTTTTAGTAGTATTACTCGGACTTTATGTTATGTTAGGCTTCCTTTGAGTAATTTGTATTCTAACTTGAGGTTATTATTATCTATAATTACAATGTTTTTTTCATGTTCTTCTGCTCTTCCTTTATCACAGGGGGATTGGTGGGTAGGCACTAGGGTTAGGATAAAGGTTATTATTATACATTTCATGGTTCTTAAAAAGCCTTTTTTCTTTTTTTTCAACAAATGTTATTTGATGACTTGCTTGAATACTTAAAGACTGTTTTTTTCTTTTATTTTTTTCTTCTTCTTTTAATGTTGTGTTGGATTTGCACCTTGAGTTCACTTTTATAGCATCAATAATAATTATACTTGTAGAATATGCCTGTTGACATAATTTTAGATTCTTGGAATGTTAGAGGCATTCAAGATAAAGCGAAAAAGTCACTATTATTTCATATGATCTTTAAATCACAGGCTAACATTTGTTTTATTCAAGAGACCCATATTTCACGTATTGATTGGAATAAAGAGTTAAAAAATGGATCAAAAAGATTATAGCTTCAGGTGACTCATCTAACTCCGGAGGTGTAGCTATAATCATTAAACAAAAATTCATTGGGAATATTCTTCATGAGAAATTTGATGATGAGGGGAGGTGGTGCTTATTTACTGCTTCTATTGCTGGTTTGGACAAACCCTTATTAATTTTAAATCTATATGGCCCATGTAATTCACAACATTTGTTCATTTTAAAAATTTACAATATTCTTGCATCCTATAAGGATCATCATATTATAGTGGGTGGTGACTGGAATGCAGTTATAAACCCTGTAATTGATCGTTCCCACTCCACTGTCACCTATAATCTTCAATCTACTCAGGCTCTAAATGATTTGATGACAGAATATAATTTAATAGACCCCTCCGCACTGTTAAAAATATAAACAAGAATGATATATATACTTATTATTCTAAGTGCTATAATTCGTGGTCCAGATTAGACTTCTATCTAATTTCAGATTATATTTCAAAATATATTGTGGACTTTACTACAGAACCCAGATTCTTTTCGGATCACTCAAGAATTTCACTAAAATTGAACATAAAACCCAATATCAAAAATAAAACTATGTTTAATAAGTGGACCTTAAATAATAACTTATTGTCAAATGAAGATATTTGCAAACAAGCTTCAGAAATCCTAAATGAAATGGTGAATAGTCTTGAATCATCAGACATTCCTTATGACATACAATGGGCTGCATGTAAAGCAAGATTAAGAGGTTTATTTATTAGTAAAGCTGCTTTTTTCAAAAACAATACTTTAAGAAAGAGGAATTCTTAAAATCAAGAATTTCTTCGTTGGAAAATCATCTTAGTCTGAACTATGATGCTACTTTAGAAAACAAATTTTTGATTGTCAGAAAGATTTAATTCTGCTTCACCAAAATAACCTCTCCTTAGCTGAACAAAAGCTACTTGCTTCATATTCAGAGTGGGCCCAGGTTCCATCTAAATTGTTAGCGAGAATTATTAAAGTTAACTTCAGAAATCCAAATATTACATCTTTATCTTATAATAACAGATTATATAATACTGATGAAGAGATTATTCAACTTTTCACCTCTCTTTACACTGAGTTATATTCAGGTTCTTCTAATTCTGTTAAAGATAATCACTCAAAACTCTTTTTAGACTCTTTGAAGTTCCCTAAACTTAATGATAATCAGCAAAAACTACTTTCTACCCCTATATCGGTACAAGAAATCTCGGATTCAATAGATAATCTTAAATTGGGTAAATCTCCGGGACCTGATGGTTTTACTCCAGAATTTTCAAAACTTTCAAATTGGTAGTTCTTCCCTTTCTATTTAAAGTTTACAATCATATAAGAGTTAATGATATCTCAGATATTAATTGGAACACATCCAAAACCATTCTAATTCTAAAAAATAATAAAGATAAATCTGACCCAGTAAATTATAGACCCATTTCTTTAATTAACGTGGATATTAAGATTCTGTCATCTATTCTGGCTAACAGATTGAAACAGATTTTACCCTCAATTATCTCGTCAGATCAATCAGGTTTTATGTCTCAGAGACATGCTTGGGATAATACTCTATCTTTAGAGACTATACTTCATCTCATTAAGAAAAATCCAAACCCTATATATGCTTTGATTATAGATGCATCAAATGCCTTTGACAGAGTATGTTGGAACTTTCTATTTCAAACTATGTTATGTTTTAATATTCCCTTATTCTTTACAAATTTTTTAAAAGTTTTATACAAGAATATGTTTACTAGACTATACATTAATGGTCAATTTTCTGCTCGATAAAGATCACTAAAGGAACAAGACAGGGTTGTCCATTGTCCCCTTTTCTTTTCAACATTTACTTAGAACCTTTGCTATTGTTTATTACTCAAAATACTTTTCATAACATCCCTAGAATTCTTAATACTAATATTCATTTCTCTGCTTTTGCGGATGATTTAGTAATCTACTTTCAAACTCCATTATCTGATTACAGAAAAATAATGAATTCTATTGATTATTTTTCTTTGGTTTCCAACTATCTTTTAAATTCTACAAAAACTCATATTTTTCCCTTAAATCATTTAGCACACAAATCTTTTTGTTTCCAGACGATCATTTTCAGTTTACTTATAATATAAAATATTTAGGAATCAATTTAGAACACAATAATAAATCTTCCTTTCAAAATAATATTAATAAATTATGGAACTCTATATTGTCTGATATGGACAGATGGAAGCATCTAAACCTTTCATTTCTTTCAAGGGTGGCCATTATTAAAATGAATATTCTGCCTAAATTTCTTTACCAATTCTCATCATCTGATCAGATAATTTCAAAAAAATTTTTTGAGTCTGCAAATAAAGCTTTGGCAAAATTCATATGGTTCCCTAAATCTGTTAGAATTTCCTATTCTAGATTGGCATTTTCAAGGACAAGGGAGGTTTGGGTTTACCTAATCTTTATCTCTATTATTTGATTGTCTCATCCAATAAACTTCTTACTATCTCTAAATTCAATAACACTTCTTATCCAAATCACTCTTTATGGATAAAATTATGGTATAATTATGTCATTTCTAATAATTTAAATCCTGAAGCTATTCCTTTATCTCTGGATAGTTTATTTATTAAAATATATCTACAGTATTTAAACAAAAGATTAGAGATTTCCAAACCTTACTCAAAATGTGTAAACTAGAAAGATCTCGCACCATGTTCAGCCAATTCATCTAAACCCAAATATATTATTGGACAATAAACTTTTGAACTTAACAAACTATCCTTTAATTAAAAATCTAAAAGTAGGAGATGTTTTGAAATATCTTGACTTGCCTTTATCTGACTGGCGTAAGTTATTGAAAGTAAACTGGAATTACTCACCAATTCTTACACAACTAAGAGCAATAATTAAAAACAAATTTGTATGTCTGGTCCCCATAGACTCACAATTGAAAAACCTTAACACGATTATCAAAATACTTTCATCATCTGATAAAATGCTCTCAAACTCATATAAATTAATTAATTCTTTAATGATGGACCACAACTGTCTTTTATCTAATGTTTGGTTGAATTATAATTCCCAATTGTCAGAATCTCAGAAAGTCCTGGCTATTAGACACACTAAGGAATTTATCCCTTTTAAAAATTAGCATACACACAATTAATGATTAATAATGATGCCTACTTTACCCCAATCAAATTAAACAAATTTAACCCAAATAAGTCCCCTTCGTGTTCATGCTGTTCTCATCCCCAAGCAGACCTCCTTCATATTCTATGGTATTGTCATTTTTCTCACAGATTGTGGACATCTTTGAAAGTCAGACTGCAGAAAATGGGATATCAAAAATCCACGTTGACGGGAATTTGCTATTCTACATATTCCATTGATTCATCTTTCAAAAGTTGATATTCATGTTATCATTTTTATTTGCTCATTACTAAAACTTTATATAATACAAAATTGGATTGATCGTTCTAAATTAAAATGGGTTACTTTCCAGAAAATGGCTTTTAAATTTATTGATGCTCAAAGATACTTAGGTGGGAGTCCAAAAAAAGCTATTAGAAAGGTTGTGTTAGAAAAGGTTCTAAACATATTAAATAGTTAATGTTAAATATTTTTTTTTTTTTTCTCTCAGGTTGCCTAACTTGTATATAGTGTACATATGGTGTATGTTTTATTTCTAAATAATTTATCAAAATCTCAGGAAGGTTGTTATCACTAGATGAATTGTTATATGTTCATTTATGCCTTCTTGTTATGTATAATCTTTTAATTGTCTTGCTATTCATATAATTAATAAAAAAATTTTTGAGAAAAAAAAATCTTCTGTACAGCCATTGTCAATCCAGCATTATATAGCTCACTCAGTTCCTGCTGTCCCTTAAACCTCGTTCTTCCTCCAAAACATTATTCTGCACATATTGTTCCCATGATTATCATTTTTTCTATGTAATTTGCTCCTACTTGTTTTCTAAAGATCTCACTTGCTGTCATTTTATCATGGGTACTATATTCAGTACTTCAAATACGGTCAGTTTAGACTTTGATATCCATTTTCTAGTAATTTCTTTTATGCAGCCACCAGAATTAATCTTAGCAATGTCTTACTATGTCTCGATGATTCAAACCCTGTGACTCAGCTCAAGCAATCATTTCCTTAGTTACACCAATTTGCTCACCTAGTATTTCTGACAAACTAGTATGTAGAAAACTTTCAATAGCTGCCATCTCATTACACTCCCAAAACATGTGTTCCCAATAACCTCTTTCTTCCCCATCACACCTCGAACATTTACAATCTACCTGAGGAAAAATGAACTCATTGAAGTCTGCTTGGGGTATAAAAATGCCTATGCAAACACTTCCAAGCAAAAATCCTAACTCTTCTAGACCTTGTTGCATATTTGGGATATATATATATATATATATATATATTTATATATCCTCCCATTGTTTCTTTGTGAATTGCTTATCCAGTTTCTCTTCCCAGTCTTTTATAACCTCCTCTGACTGATTCCTATAATTATCATGTAATATTTTATATGCCCTGTGAAGATAGGTGAAGTTTGCTAGCCTAACCAAATATAATTTTGTAGATAATTCTGTCATTTGTAAATATTAATATAAGCCACAGGCTTGTTCTCTTAAATGGAATAAAATTATGTTAGATGTAGAACTGCAAAAATGTAACAACAGTGCACTCTGCTGTAACAAAGCTGATAAGTTAAGCATTGTGAAATTCTTTGATCTAAACCTTGGAACCGAGATGTCTAAAGGGAGGCATTCTGCTTATTGTTTTGATGCCGGAGTTAATGGCTAGAATTTATATGTATAATTTCTTTTATTGCTCTGGCTTCCTGACCATCTGCAAGATCCAAAGAGCTATTAACCTCTGAGTTATGTTAGCCTGGGAATCAGAAAGAAATGATGTAATCTGAAATGAATCAGTGGTACTGTGTTATCAATTCAAGGAGAGAAAGAATGAGGGCATTGAGCATTTTGTCTTGAAAACATCCAACTCACCACTCTGCCTGTGTTTGTATGTAAGTAGGATCTTAGACTTTAGTGTTTCTCTTAGAAATAGCTAGGAATTAGGAAGATTAGACTAAGTGTTTTTCTGTATTGATGTCAGAACTATTCTACTGTATTATTTTAAGAATTTTCCTGTGATCTCTGAACTCTTGACTAGCACTGTGTAGTAAGAAGTATTGTCTTGTGGTTTTATTATTTATTATTAAATATTTTTAAACCTTTCAACTGTGGCTGTTTTGTGTAGAGATAATTTAAGCTCTAGAGTGCATTGCATGTATATAGTGATACTGTGCAAGTCACTCCAAATAAGCCTTGACTGTTCAGTTGCACTTACCATTTGGATAATAATATTGCACAGTATAATTGGACACCCTTTCATAAGGGCCTTTTGGTAGCTGATAAATATTAGTGGGTGGTGGAAGTGTTTTCTACCGTATCGACTGGGTAAAAGGGGCACAGCTAGAAAACCTGTGTCAAACCTCCCCAGGAGTATCTGTGTGATTGTATATAACTCTTATCTCAAAGTATGTTTGTGTGTGTGTGTGTGTGTGCCAGCTACTTGGGCAGGGACGTGAAGCACTGGTTGGACAGAGAGAGTGCTGGAGGTTTTAGCTTGCCCACTAGGCTGAGATCTAGACCCTATAGCTGTGCCAGTTGGGAGTCTTACTGGGGACCTGGAGAGAAAGGGAGAAACCACCCCCTAAGACTGACTGTGATCTCTGTGTGCTCTTAAGGGAAATTGTACTTTACTGTTTGTGTATTTATTATCCTTTCCCTATATGGATGCCCCTCAATGGTGTTAGTGGTGAGGATTGAGGCTCCTTGATTGCTGGGCCAGTGCGCCAGCATAACATATTTATTGTTTGGCAGTGGTGGGATATCCACACCACATATTAATTGGTTGTCAAATACTAACTGGCTTGTAGTGGAGTGGGTAGTGTGAACTCCTGTAGCTTGTGTACAGTGATCACTGGAGATGTTTTTGTACTCTAAATCAGCCACACAGTGAATACTCAGAGTTCAGATCACAATTGTTTTATTTCTTTTGTTAGCTTAGTTAGTCAGGGAGAGCAGGCAGCATGTCAGCAGAGGAATACGGGAAGCTGACAAGGAGCCAGCTGGCTGAGATGTGCCAGGCTAGGGGACTGGTGCATGGAAACCTGATTAAGGCAGACATGATTGCAGCGTTGGTCACAGCTGCATCAGAAAACAACAGCCAGGAAGATGATCAGACTGGCAGTGGAGATGTACCATCCTCAGAGAATGGACAGCTCAACCTTTCTGCAGACGACTTAAAAATCCATCTGGAGCTAGAGAGACTTGAGTTGGAGGCCAGGCATTTGGAAATAGAAGCTGCTGAGAGACTGAGGCACCTAGAGAGTGAGACAGGCTGTGGAGAATGAGAAACTGCTATGCCTGGAAGCTGTTTAAAAAGAGTGGCAGAGGCAACATGAAAAGGAGATGCTGACTCTTTTCCAGAGTCATGGAGGTAATGAGGAAGGGAGTAAATGGACCCCAAAAGCACAAAACGTCAGTAAATTTCTTCCGCAGTTTAAAGAGGGGGATAATTTTGATAGTTTCATTCATATGTTTGAGAGGGTATGTAAACAATATGATGTTGATCAAAGGCTCTGGGTACGGTTACTGACCCCCTTACTCCATGGTAAAGCTGTAACTGTGTTGTCTCAACTTGGTGAAAAATGAATGTTTTATAGGTAGGTAGGTAGGTGCTAGGCTATTGGCCCTAGGGCCTACATAAGCCTAGCCAAAAAGGTACCCTGGGTTTTGCCACCCAAGAAAATTATTTTCCTGTGCCCCTGTCGAGCAGAGCCACAGAAGTGATCCCTGGGATGAATTTCCAATCTCCCATCCAATCATCAAGGGTTTTCTTGAAGAGTGCTAATGAGGAGCTTTGTTTGATATAGATAGGTAGTTTGTTCTGAGTATGAGAAGTCTCTGGGACAGAAATCTATCCCTCCGGCATGTTCTGTTTATTGTGGTGACAAGGTATAGGTCCGTAGAGCAGGTAGCTCAGAGGGATTGGGATTTCTTTAAGTGAAGCATATCCAACAGCTCTGCGTTTGACATAGCTTTGTATGTTAGGCAGAGATCGCCTCTGAGTAGGCAATATGCAATGGAGTAAAGCTACAGTTTTTTTAGACGGTCTGTGTAGGGCATCTGTTTGAAGCCGATAATCCTCTTTGTGAGGTATTTCTGCGACCTTCCTAGTTGTTGTAGATGTCTTGTGAGGTACATACCAAAAGGGGCATTGTACTGTATAATGGGTCCAATGAGTGACAAGTAGAGGGGAACCATGACCTCTTTTTTCCTGGATGAGAAACCTTTTGTGATGAGGTGTGCCACATAGAAGGATTTCCTGACTACTGTGGTGATGTGATTATCAAAGGAGAGACTACTATCTACCTGTGTCCCAAGGTCTCTTATCACACTTTCAGTGTTATGTAGACTACCGCCTATGTGGTAGTTCATGGGTACAGAGCTTTTACCAAAAGGGATGACAATGCACTTTTTGGCATTGAACTTGAGGCCATGGCTTTGACACCAGGCATCTGCCTCAGTGAGGCCCTTTTGTAGGATGTCCACATCATTATGAGTTTCAATTATGGCTCCTAGTTTGCAGTCATCTGCAAACTTTGTTAGCCAATGACCATCTGTGTTAGCCTGTACTTCTGAGAAGTAGATACCAAATAGGAGAGTACCCAGGACTAAACCCTGTGGTACTCCACTTGTCACTGGTCTGAAGTCGGATTTGGAGTCTGCTACTTTTACAGTGTGGGTTCTGTCAATGAGCCAGTTGCCAACCCATCTTGTGAAATAGGGATTTATACCTAGTTTAGTGAGTTTATCTATAATTCCAGAGTGGGGGATGGTGTTGAAAGCCTTGGCGAGATCTAGATAGGTAGTGTGAACCACCTTACCTCATCTACGGCTTTGGTGACCGCTTCAAAGAAGTCTATCAGGTTTAGGAGACATGATCTACCTTTTACAAAGCTGAACTGGGGGGGGGTCCAGAGTTTGGAGATTACCAATGTTATTGTTTATAAGTTTCATGATGATACATTCCATAGCCTTGCAGACCAGGCTCATCAGGCTAATGAGGTGGTAGTTCCCAGGGTCCATGGTAGCTCCCCCTTTGTGGAGTGGGATAACCATTGCTGTGCGCCATTCAGTGAGCACAAAGCCTAAGGTGAGGCTATGATTGAACATGATATTTTGGTGGGGTGCCAGTTCATTCTGTAGTTCATGTAGAACGCAGCCTGGGATGTTGTCAGGTCGCATGGATTCTGTGTTTTTGGCTTTAGAGAGTGTGGTTTTTACCTGTGCAGCCGTGATTACAGAAACTTTTCATTCTTCCAGTATAGAGATGGCCCCTTTAGGGGGTGAGGGGGGAGAAAAGTTAGTACTGACCGCATCTGCCAGGATGTTGGCAATATCAGTATATTTAATGCCATTGTGCTGTAACGTAGAGCAGATCTGTGTGTTGCCATTGAGATTCTTGACATAGCTATAGAATGCTTTGTGGTTGTCTTTAGAATAAGTGGTGATTTTGTTTTCGTAGCTAGCTTTGGAGGATTTTATGAGGGATCTCAGCTTTTACTGAGGCTGACCAGGGAGTTTCTTCAATAATGGGATTTTACTCTTTTTTGCAACAGTTTCTTTCTTCTGTTGTAGAGTTTGTTTATGGCAGGGGACCACCAGACTGGCTTCCTTTTTTTGGAGGTTAGCATCTTGGTTCTGTTAGGGATTGCACGATCCATGCACTTGTGTAAGTGCTTATAAAGTGGATTTGTGTAGGATTCAGCAGTCATACCTCTATTGTCCATCTGCATAGATGTCGTGAAGTTTGCCACTTCTGTCTTAAGAAGCATGAAGTTGGCTTTGGAGAAATTATTTACAGTGGATTCCCTAATGGGGGGGTGGGGTGGGATGTGGATGTCTAGGGTGATTAGCTTGTGGTCGGATCTGACCAACAAGGAACTGACCTCTGGTGTGGAACACCGGTTGCCCATGTTGGTAATGACCAGGTCTAGGATATTGCTGCCCCTGGTGGGGGTGTGGATAAGTTGATCCAAGGTGTTGGAATTTATGAATTCCAGAAAACGTTGAGCAAAAGGGTTGGTACATAAGTAGTTTTCTCAATTAATGGTGGGATAGTTGAAATCACCCATTATTATTATGGTGTTAGGTTGTACCCTAATATTTTCCAGTTTATCAAGAAATGAGGAGTGGGAATCCTGGGGCATGGTGCGGGATTTGTAGCAAGCTACAATTTGGATTGCGGTCTTGCCCAGAGTTAGTTGCACCTGGATAATCTTGGATGCATTATGCTGAGCAACTAGCCTGGAGGTGTGGATATCCTTAATGAATATGGACATGCCTCCGCCTTTAGTGTTTCGGTCCAGGTTAGGTGGCCGAAAGGTGTAGTATGAATTATAACCTGGTAATGCAGGGGTGCTCTCTGGAGCCTTGAACCAGGTCTCTGTCACTGCACAGATGTTGATGTTCTTCATTTTAAGGAGTGCTTCGAGTGAGTGTATTT
The DNA here is from genome assembly GCF_019279795.1 of Protopterus annectens. Classification (NCBI taxonomy): domain Eukaryota; kingdom Metazoa; phylum Chordata; order Ceratodontiformes; family Protopteridae; genus Protopterus; species Protopterus annectens. The sequence goes on from NC_056731.1 coordinate 11,604,539, forward strand.
TGAGGTTTAGACTTCTAGCATTGGGTAGCATTACCCTCAGATTTTGCTTGCTTGTACCTGTTATGGTGGTGAGTTTGTCATTTGAACCTTGCCTAATAAAGGCACTATAGGGTTGGCAAGAGCATTAGCCAATATCCAGATTCCCAAGGGTGACAGGTGCAGGCCATCTCTGGCAAAGCATCATGGCCTGTCGATCATGTCATCCCAGGCAGACAGATACTGGATCCCCTTAGAATGACACCAGTAGCATAGCCAGTTGTTGAGGTTTTGATTATACTGTTGTCAAGAAATGTCTGTTAGAATGTTTTAAGCTAACACCTGAAACTTATAGGAAAAAGTTGCGTGAGCATAGAAGCAAGGCAGATGAAAGTGTGTGTGAATATGTTGCTGAACTGAGCACTTATTTTCATAGGTGGGTAAGTGAATGTCAGGTCACCACTTTTAAAGGGCTGGCAGACCTTTTGGTGAGGGAACAAGCCCTTAGCACTTTGCCTGAGGACATGAGGATCTGGTTAGCTGATAGACAATGTACTATGTCAGATGAGCTGGGGAAGAAGGGAGACCTATACCTAGCAAGCAGGGCATCCTTGCACAGGAAAGGGACCCCCAGTACTGCTTATGGGTCTAAAGGAACCCATGGTGGACAGCACAGACTGCCTCAACAGAATCTGCCAGTAGCAGGGGAAGCCACTAGTCTAGGTACACGTCCATGACCTTGGGTTAAATGTTTTGAATGCAACCAGTGGGGCCATGTGGCATACAGATGTCCATGGAGGCAAGGTGGGGAACAAAAGGTGAGAGAGCCAGTAAATGGGGAAGACAAAATGCCAATAGTGGGTTGTCTTGTGACAACAGGGGTGCCAAACTTCCATCCTGCAGATGTCCTGATATGGAAGGATTTGGATGAGGCAGTACCATGTGTTAATGCAATTACATGTAGTCAGGCTTCAAGACAAGCATGTGAGTCTGGTAGCCTGGGGGAGACCTAGACAGAGTGCATACTTGCAGCCAGGACTGGTGAGGTGGTTATTTCAGGGAGAGAGTTACTCTGTAGCAGTGAGACTGAAGGTGAGCCACAGCTGCTTGTGTCTACTGATGTTCCCTTGGACAGAGTGACTGCAAAGGTACAGGTGACTATTAGTACCCAAGCTGACAGTGAGAACACCACTGTCAGAGGATGCCAGACTTCCTGTGGAAGGGGAGCTAGGAAGGGTTACAAATAGAGAGTTGAGACAGACTCAGTTCTCACACCCTACATTGCAAGGCCTGAGGCAGGTAGCTAGGGAGGCACCTGATTCTCAAGGGAAGGGGGGATCTGTATACTGGGATAAAGGGTTACTGTATAGAGAGTGGACCCCTGAGGGAGGGCTAGAAGGAGAGAGGGTACAGCAGTTGGTAGTGCCTAGAGCCTATGGTCTGGTGCTTCTAGCCATAGCCCATGATATTCCCTTTGCAGGTCATATGGGCATAAAATGTACAAAGAGATGTATTATGCAGAATTTCTACTGGCCTGGAATTTCCAGAGATGTAACAGGGTACTGCAGGACCTGTGAGCAGTGCCAAAAGGTAGGCAAGGCAGGAGACCAGGTGAGAGCTCCTTTAATGCCTTTGCCTGTGTTTGAGGAGTCATTTCAGACAGTGGCTATGGATATTGTGGGGCCTCTGAGTACCCCACGTTCCACAGGGAAAAAGTATATCCTAGTGGTAGTAGATTATGCTACAAGATACCCTGAGGCAGTGGCTTTGTCCTCTATTGAGGCAGAAAAGGTGGCAAATGCCTTGTTAGAGATTTACAGCAGGGTAGGTTTTCCAAAAGAAATACTGACTGACAGAGGTGCCAATTTCATGTCAGACCTGCTGGCTTGTCTGTGGAAGTACTGTGGGGTGAAGCACCTGAAGACCACCTCCTACCATCCCCAGACTAATGGTCTTGTTGAGAGGTTAAACTCTACAATCAAGTCCATGCTACAGGCATTTGCAGACCAGTTTAAGAGGGAGTGAGACAAATATTTGCCCCCTCTGTTGTTTGCTTACAGAGAGGTTTCCCAGGAATCCACAGGTTTTTCACCCTTTGAGTTGCTGTATGGGCATAGGGTGAGGGGACCTCTAGATTTAAATCGTGATGAGTGGGAAGGTGAGTGTGAATCTCACAAGGAGTCTGTTGTGGCATATGTCCTAAACCTCAGAACAAGGCTCACAGAACTCATGGGCTTGGCCCAGGAGAACCTGGCAGAAGCCACACAACAGAAAAAGGCATGGTATGACAGGAATGCTTTAGTTAGAGAGTATGGTGTAGGGCAGCAGGTAATGGTTCTCATTCCTGTCAGACACAATAAGCTGCAAGCAGCTTGGCAGGGACCCTACAAGGTGGTAAGAAAGGTAAGTGATGTTAACTATATGGTGGAACTGCTAGGCAGGAGGCAGAAGCACAAGTTGTATCATGTTAGCATGATGAAACCTTGCCATGATAGGGAGGCCCTTGTGGTGAGCATTTGCAGTGGATTGCAGGAGGAGTCTGAGGGAGAACTGGTGACTGATCTCCTCAGTGAGGCACGGACTGACACCTCAGTGGAAGGGGTAGCAATGCCCCAGCAGCTATCTCCTACCCAGGTTCGAGAAATTGGAGCAGTGTTACAGGATTTTGGAGACATGTTCACTGCAAAACCAGGTTGCACCCACCTGGTGCAACACCAGGTGAATACAGGACCCCAAAGGCCTATTAGGCAGGCCCCTTATAGGGTGCCTGAGAGAGTCAAATAGACTCTGAGGGAGGAGATACAGGAGATGTTGGAACTAGGGGTGATTCAAGAGTCCAACAGCCCCAGGGCCTCCCCAGTGGTGCTGGTGCCAAAGGAGGATTGCAGTACCAGGTTCTGTGTGGACTACTGGAAATTAAATAGTCACACAGAGTCAAATGCTTATCCCATGCCTAGGACAGATGAGGCTCTAGAGCAGCTGGGTGGGGTTAAGTATCTTACCACCATTGATCTTACCAAGGGTTACTGGCAGGTGTCCTTGACTCCCAGTGCTAGAGAGAGGTCAGACTTTGTGACTCCTTTTGGCTTGTATGAGTTCACAAAGATGCTCTTTGGGATGAAAAATGCCCCAGCAACTTTCCAGAGGCTGGTAGATTATATCCTAGCAGGAGCAGGAGGGTTTGCCCTTGCTTACCTAGGTGATATTGCCATCTACAGCCATTCCTGACAAGACCACTTTCAACATGTCAGGGAGGTGCTGGGCAGACTACAGAGGGCAGGGTTGACCATTAAGCTCAGCAAATGTCAGGTGGGAATGGCAGAGGTCTCCTACCCGGGACATAGAGTGGGGCGTGGTAAGATCAGGCCAGAGCCTGCCAAAGTGGAAGACATTCAGGTATGGCCTGCACCTATTACCAAAAAGCAGGTGAGGGCATTCTTAGGGACAGCAGGGTATTACAGAAAGTTTGTCCCCCAGTTATAGTACCATAGCTGCTCCCCTCACAGACCTGACAAGGAAGAACAGGCCAGATAAGGTAGTGTGGATCCAAGCATGTGAGCATTCCAGGAGCTTAAGAAAGCTTTGGGAGGACCCCTTGTGTTAGCTAGTCCAGATTACAGCAAAGAATTTGTCGTGCAGGTGTATGCTTCAAACCATAGGGTGGGGGCTGTACTTAGCCAGATTTCTTCAGAGGGAGAAGAGCATCCAGTGGTTTATCTCAGTTGTAGGCTCCAACCCAGGGTGGAATGCTATGCAGCTGTAGAAAAGGAATATCTAGCCATACTGTGGGCACTGCAGAAACTTTAGCCTTATCTGTATGGAGGAAAATTCACTGTAGTGACAGATCACAATCTCCTAACATGGTTACACAGAGTCAGCCAGCAAAATGCCAAGTTGCTAAGATGGAGCCTAGGGTTGTATGCATATGATATATCAGTGCAGCATCGCAGTTGGATTAGCAATGCCAATGCAGATGGGCTCTCAAGACAAGGAATGGTTTAAGGTATACTCAGACCTAACCCTCTCAAGCGTTTCTCAAGGGTCACTTGAAAAACTAGCTTGAGTTCTCCAGGGGGGAGATGTGTGAAGATAGGTGAAGGCTGCCAGCCTAGCCAGATAGAAATTTGTAGATAATTCTGTCATTTGTAAATATTAATATAAGCCACAGGCTTGTTCTCTTAAATGGAAGGAAATGATGTTAGATATGGAACTGCAAAGATGTAACAACAGCGTACTCTGCTGTAACAAAGCTGATAAGTCAAGCATTGTGAAATTCTTTGATCTAAACTTCGGAGAAGAGATGTCTAAAGGGAGGCATTTTGCCTATTGTTTTGAGGCCAGAGTTAATGGCTAGAATTTACATGTATAATTTCTTTTATTGCTCTGGCTTCCTGACCAGCTGCAAGATCAAAAAGGCTATTAACCTCTGAGTTCTGTTAACCTGGGAACCAGAAAGAAATGATGTGATCTGAAATGAATCAGTGGTACTGTGTTATCAATGTAAGGAGAGGAAGAATGAGGGCATTGAGCATTTTGTCTTGAGGACATCCACTCTACCTGTGTCTGACTGGAAGTAGGATCTTAGACTTTAGTACTTCTCTTAGAAATAGCTAGGAATTAGGAAGATTAGACTAAGTGTTTTTCTGTGTTGATGTCAGAACTATTCTACTGTATTATTTTAAGCATGCTCCTGTGATCTCTGAACTCTTGACTAGCACTGTGTAGTAAGAAGTATTGTCTTGTGGTTTTATTATTTATTATCAAATATTTTTAAACCTTTCAACTGTGGCTGTTTTGTGTAGAGATAATTTAAGCTCTAGAGTACATTGCATGTATATAGTGATACTGTCCAAGTTACTCCAAATAAGCCTTGACTGTTCAGTTGCACTTACCATTTGGATAATAATATTGCACAGTATAATTGGACACCCTTTCACAGGGGCCTTTTGGTAGCTGATAAATATTAGTGGGTGGTGGAAGTGTTTTCTACCATATAGTCTGGGTAAAAGGGGCACAGCTGGAGAACCTGTGCCAGCCTTCGCCAGGATTGTCTGTATGGTTGTATATAACTCTTATCTCAAAGTATGTATGTGTCAGCTACTTGGGCAGGGACACAAAGCACTGGTTGGACAGAGAGAGTGCTGGAGGTGTTATCTTGTCCCCTAGGCTGAGATCTAGACCCTATAGCTGTGCCAGTGGGGAGTCTTATTGGGGACCTGGAGAGAAAGGGAGTAACCAGCCCCAGACTGACTGTGATCTCTGTGTGTGCTTAAGGGAAATTGTACTTTACTGTGTGTGTGTGTGTTTATTATCCTTTCCCTATATGGACGCCCCTCAGTGGTGTTAGTGGAGAGGATTGAGGCTTCTTGATTGCTGGGCCAGGGCACGGGCATCACATGCCCTACTAATTATCCCTTTTTAACATCAGCTTCTGTTCTATATTCAACTAAAAACTATCTGTGCTGGTCTTTCACTTAGGATTTTCCTACCCTTTTGCTTTGCCTATACTCTGATATCAATCCTTGATAGGTAAGGAAGTCTCTAGCATGCAGTCCAAATGTATTGTTGGCCTCTTCCCTTTCTATTACTTTTCCCAGTCTAATTATTTGTTTCCAATACTTTGATTCTTTTGCCAGTTTGCTCCAGTAAATTCCAACCCCTGCTTGCCTATTGTCTCTACCCCCAATCACAGTCATCCCTATTGGCAGAATCTCTTTTCTCTCCATTTTTGAGTTGGCTTAATTTTTAGAATACTTTCTGCTACTTTATAAATATAATATTCTGTATGGTCATTGTCATTCTCCTTAAGGATCTGCATCCAAAATCTCTCTCTCTCCTTACTTCTGGAACTTCATCCCTGTTTCATCATAATCCCTTTCCACTTCGAATTATAGCTTTTTTCTTGTGCTATGTATTCAAACCTTAATTGTGTAGCTCTAAAATATCCCTTAAGTTCGGGTAATCCCAATCTACCTTGTTCTGTTGGAAGGATCAACTTATTTATATCATGATGTGTATACTTTTATACCTCTTCCCTACTTCAACAACCCAAAATTATAGTCTGCAATCTTAAACATGCTTTTTCCAGGCTTTCTTCTTTTTTTTTACATTGCAATGCCTGCATTTCTTAAAAAAAAAGATGAAGAAAGAATGAAAGAAGAAAAAAGTGCACCTGTTTACTCTATTATCCTTACAACATACAAAAATAACTGAAAATTCTTTACTGTATAACATGCAGTTTATGCCATGAAATGTTTCATAAAAATACTGTTAAGAACAAAAATTGTTTTACTTACAGTAACCTCTTTCCTTCCTCTTCTCTTCCCCTTAATGTTCTTCCAAATCTTAGTTACATGAAGTAGAACAAATGATTTGGAATCCCCATGTTTAGCAAAGTTAAAAAGTCCAATATTTCCAGTTTTCTTGAACAGCCATATTTCACAAATATGAGTGATGCTTTGTAATCCCACATTTATTCATTAATTTCTGAGTTGCTGTTTTTTTCTGTTGATCTTCATCTCCTAATTCCAGTCTCTGTTTCATTTCAAACATACCCACAGTTCTTCTAGTAAACTCTTGTACTTTTCTGTGTCTCTCAAACATTTTCCTTTGGAACATTGGAAAAGGTTTATTTGGCAAAGTTTCTCTATAAGCTTTATTATCAGAAGAATAAGAAGCAGAGTCCTCATCTGTTTGATAACTCACTTTTTGTTGGGTAAATTTTTGTATTTCCTCCTTAGCCTGTTCTACATCTAAAATGCCTTTGATCTTCCAGGAAGAAATATTCTGAAGACAGCTGGATACAGCAGCTTGAAACTCACACCTGTGTCTTGACATTCCCAGATTGCTGGAATAAATTAGCTCCTCCTCTGCCTGGTGTATAGTAAGTAATCATTCCTCACAAACAGTCTACTGTCTCCAACTTTTACTACTTTGCCCTTCTGCCGCAGTTTAATCAGAATCAACTCTTTCTGCTGGTAGGATTGCACCTTTACTAATACAGATCATGGCTGATTTTTCATGGCCAGGTATGGAGCATACACATGATGTGCTCTTTTAATTAACAGCTCCTACTATGGAATACCATCTCAGTTGCTTATTTGTGTTTTCATAAAATTAATACAGTCTGTTTCTTCCTCTTTTTATGGTATAGCAGAAAATCTTAGGTTTTCCCCATGCACTCTGTCCTCTAGTTTTACCATTTTTTGAAACATCTCTTCTTGAGCAGTCTCATATTCGGCCAGCATTTTCTTTATTTGACCTCTGATTGTTGGAGTTTTATCAGCACATCTGAATTTCTGGCTTACTGCACTACATGTGCTGTGTTTTATATAGGGGAGATGAATAGACATCTTTGTGACAGAATAAGAGACCACCTATACGGCATTAGGAGGCCTAATGAGACCAATACATTAGTTAAGCATATTATACAACCAGGTGCTGTATGTTTATGGCTACTGACTCTATTGTTCCCACAGAGAGACTTGGTGATGTTAGCAATAAAACAGAGAAAGCAGAGCTGAAATGGATTCTTAATGTCAGGTCAGATTGTGAACCTGGCCTGAATGAACATGTTTCTATTAAACCTATTTTAAAGTCTCATAGATTGCAGAAAGTATAACTGTTTTTATAGTTTTTTATTTTATATATTTAGATGTTTTTTATGTATATTGCTCTTTAAGTGCATTGGCTTTTCCTAGATAGAATGCACTTCATTCACTTACATTGCAGCACTTCCATTGGTTAGTTTGATCTAAGTCTGCCTATGTCATACTACAGTATTTCCCCGAAAATAAGACCGGGTCTTATACTCTTTCCCCCACTGAAATACACATTAGGGATTATTATCAAGGGGTGCCTTATTTATCCGCACCATACAACAATCTACCTTTATTCATTTATTCATGTACAAAAATCAACATTTATTAATGAACACAAATCGACATTTATTCATGTACAAAAATCGACATTTATTCATGTACGCAAACTGACATTTATTTCGTACTTTTCTGTTATTGGACAACAGTTCTAAGTAACGTGTTAAGAGTTGTGTGAAAATTCTACATAAAAAGTGCAACAAACATTTCAGCTTCAGAATATCTGCACCTTGGCTTTCACAGTTATTCAAATACAGTCATGTCATCTTCTTCTGGAACATTGTCATAAGTGTCCAATCCCTGAATTTCGGCCTGAATTTCTTGTGAATCCAATTCCTGTAGAACTATTGGCCCCAATCTGTCATGCCTAGCAATAGAGGTCTCTGTAAATGAGCACTGCTTGTCCAAGTAGACTGCTCATAGTGCATTGTTAACACAGCTGTCAGTGATTTTATCCCATGAATTTTTCACTCAAGTCATGACCTCTCATGGGCTAGGCTTCACAAAGTTTCCATGCTGATTTCTCTCCATTCTATTTTCAATGTCGTCATTGAGTTCCATGCACAAATGGTCCTTGAATGGCTTGTTTATTGCAATATCAAGAGTCTGGAGATAGGTAGTCATTCATGTAGGAATCATTATTTGATCTATTCTTCTCTGTGCAAGGAATTTCTTCATTTCTTTAGCGCAGTGAGTGCTGGCTGAATCCCAGACTAGCAGACCTCTTTCGCCACCTCACAAAACAAGTGGCAGCATTACATCGACCCACTTCCTTATAGCTGCTTGTGTGCACCAGGCTTTTTCAGTTTCAAGAATGTAAATGCCTGAAACATGTTCAATCTTATCTTTCTTGCCCTTACTAATGATTAGAGGTGGGGTTTTCTTTCCATCTAGATGAATTGCCAAAATACACGTAACATGTGCACTCTCGTAACCAGTGGAGGGAATGTAGATTGACGAGGCACCCCTCTGATCAATTGTGGTTTGAGATCCTTGGCCCATACACACTGCAGTTTCATCCATCGCAATCATATTGGAGAGTTGGTATTTAGAAAAGTCAATGTCATCAACAAAGGACTTGAATACAAGTGCACGTTTAATAACTTCAGTATCTTCCAGCTTGAACAGTGTTGTTGATCTTCTTAGAGACAGTTCATATCACTGAAGAAAGCCATCCAGCCAATGTTGCAATGCTTTGAATTCTTCTGGGGATATTTCTAACTGTGGTGCCATTGCAAGGGCAAATGCTTGAATATTAGCCCTGTGCACAACCAAAGCCTTTGCTCTTCTGTTAGCAATCTACTCACAGATGATGTATTCCAGCTCAGGAAATAATGGTTGCCGACCCGATCCACACTTGCACCTCTTAGCATCTCCCTCGTTGGCCTGTTGACTGAAGTTATCGTACGCTGCACGCCATTTTCAGACTATTCAGAGATCTAACTTCTTCTCTTTGCAGAAAGCCATCAGATTCTTTCCCCGGGAGTCCTCCATGATTCCTTTGTTGTACTCGACGGAACAGCTCTTTCTTTTTGCACTCGTCTTTTCTGGGGGGGGTAATTATAGACTTATGAGACCGGAGTGGCAACACAAAATGGTGCAGGTTAAGAGAAGGCAGAACCACAGCCGTTCGTTATCAAGTGTGCACGCTTTATGCGCGTTGTCTGTACTTTGACTGATCAAAGTACACCTGCCAGTGTTTATGGACCAAGGATCTCAACCATCAAGTGTGAATGATAATTAGGGTTACAGTAATAATCATGTAGGACTCCCAGGGAAAGAATCTTATGACTTTCTGCAAAGCGAAGAAGTTGGGTGTCCGAATGGTTCGGAAATGGTGAGTAGAGTACAATAACCTCAGTCAATGGGTGTCAATAATATTATTTTATAATTCAACATGTCCATTGTGTGTTGTTGACGATCTTAACTGGGGCTTTTTGGGGGTAGGGCTTATATCATGACCAGCCTGGAAAACCATGCTAGGCCTTATTCTCTGGTTAGGTCTTATTTACAAAGAAATATGGTATTTAAACATCAGTGTGTTGTGTGTAACTGAAATTTACCCAAAAAAGACAAATTCACTAGCTCTCTTTTCTGAGTTTCTGTTTTCACACTGGGAGAGCTGAAATTAATTAAGCCTGAAAGCCTTATAATGGCTTTCCATTTATACCAAGACTGAATTGTGGTGCCCCTAAGTTAACAAGCAAAGTGTGATATCAAATACATGAGAGTCATCAAGGTGTCACCAATTGTAGAGAAATAGCCAAACTTTCCATATAGTAGCCAAGTATTAATCAAGTCATTGTAACTTGGTGTCAAAGTGTCAGTACTATATTATGTATAAACCATCACAGAGATATGAAATCCTGATACCAACCATATTGACAGAAGGTCCTAATTTCTGACTTATGTGAGTATGACAGCAAAAATTACCTTGTTATTGTTGACTGCTATTCATGTGACATTGAAATAATACTAATTGCATTGCTCATTTAAGGACAAGTTTGTAGCATAATGTACTTCAAGTATTGAACTGTTAGTTAGTTGTGTGTGAGATGCTGAAAGGTTAACACTGATTCTGCTGTGCTGCCATGTTTTTTGTAACAGAATTCCTTATTTACCAAAACATAATAGAGAATTCTGAAGATCCTCACTAGAAGTCCATATTTTGTAGCATCACCTCACATAAGTTATCTAATGTGTGGATTTATGCAGATAATGTCTTGTTCTTACAAGATAAGGAGATACTACAGTTTGGCATGAAGTTATTAAAACATATGCTGGGAAGAGTGTGGGTGGATTTAAATACAGAAAAATATAAAGGTTTGGAAGACGCTGTGTAAAGAACAGGTGTTCAGTTTATGTTATATAGTATGGAAGTATTGGGGAATAAGATTGGGAGGGTTGAGGTTATTCTAAAAGAATGGGAAAGAGACTTGCAGGAATTGAAATGTTTTAAAAGTGTGGACAGCATCTGTGTTGGCATTTAGAAAAATATATATCTAATAAAATCAGTTTTATCTGCCAAAATGGAAAACACACTTTTTTTGATTTGGATGTATTCTTCAAATTCTGCTGTATTAGCAAGTACCAGAGTTTTTATGCTCATTCTATGTGTTAATGTTCAATACATTATGCTTCCATTGCATACTTGCCACTTTTGCTCACATGTATTTATTGTAATCTACTGCCAATGCTGCATTTGTAAATGTTCAGCTGTGATCAGTGCTCAACTACCAAATCAAACATAAATGAATAATTAAAAAATGGTTATTTGAGAACACTTGCCTTAGCGCTTTGGAGGTGGAAATGATGAATATATTCTTTCAGCTGTATGAGGCTGAAACCCATTAAAAGATATGACAGAGAGAATGGGGGGCATGGCTGCGATTCATCAGTGATTTGTCTGTTTTACAGTATTGAAGTATTATCAAATAGGTTATGGAAAACAGGTGAGGAAAATGATTTGTTAAGGATTAAAGATGGAGTGGTACTGGAGCTTGTTAGAAATTGAAAGAGTAAAAAAACTTGATTAAATTTACTATTAGTTCTTAATATTACAGAAAAATGATATGGAGAGAAAAGTTTGAACACAGTATTTAGGACAGGAGGAAGTGACATGATAAAGTATAGAGTGATATAACTGTGCATCCTGGAAAAATTAGGAACAACTTAATATGCTACAATGCAACAAATCAAAACAATAAAGTTATATTCTCCTTTGTAGTATTTTTGTTGATGATTATTTCATATGAAACTATCAATTAAAACTGAAATTAATTATAAAAGGATGGAGTTAAGATTTTTTTTTTAGAATGCAAACATCTGTGTTCAGAGAAAGTTGAGACAGATGAGCTGCATACAGTAATAGTGGATAATATTGTATATGGTCTGTATAGAAGAAATGGTGGGGGAAATAGGGAGAATCAATAACATTTTGATACAATGTGTGTGGCAGATTCGGAAGGATTGATTTGGGGAAGTTCTGTATAATACATTAGAGAATGATGAGGAACGAGTGGGTGATGCAAATGTCTTTATGTGATAGAAAATGGATAATTATGACTATTTTAGTTGTTTAGAATTTGTTCTTTTGATGTTGCTTTTCACTTGATTATGTTATTTAATCTCTGACTTTTTGTAGTACATATGACTTTAATAAAAAGAACCCCTACTCTGAAGAGGCAATACTACAGAGCTTCCTGCAGCACTAACTCTAGATGGTGTCTATAGGGAGAAGAGTTGTGTAGACCAACCTCTGGGCATCAAGCTATGGTGTGCAGTATCCTCTAGATAGGATAACACAGATCACAGACTGCACACCATGTCAGGGCTAGCTACTTGATAGTATATAAATTGGCTATAGGTGATTCAGTCATGTTGACTAATGTCACCAAATGGGCATGGGTATTTGCCAGTGATGAATGGGTTAAGAACCCAGCCTATTCCGACCTACACCAGGGACCCATGCTAATGGTGGGTAAGGTGTATGCGCCCCTTTTGGCCAGTGTGTGTCTGCCATAAAGCTCAACAGCCCTGGGTCAATAAGCTTCTGACCAGCCGGTGTCCAGTTGTCCAGCTTGGGTTACCCAGAATAGCTCTGTTGAGTGAAAGCTGGACATAAAAACAATCAGCTTGACAAACATGAACTAAGAAATGTTGCACTCAGTATAGGTTCACTGACAGGACACAGCCTGGTAGTGGATGACATGTTGGTAAGGAGGAGGCTGGACATCTTGTGTGTTGAGGAAACAAGATGGAAGAGCAGTGCAGCAAAGCCACCTGGCTTGAGATCCAGAGTCTACTACTCAGGAGGAAGACAGACTAGAAATGGTGTGGGAATTGTGGTGAAGGAGAGGCTTCAGGAGGCAGTGAGTGATGTCATCAAAATTAGTGTCAGAGTCATGCAATCAGACTCCAGTGTAAGGATAGGGTTGTGATAGTAAAGAAAATAGTAAATTCAGACAGCAGTTACAGAACCTACTAGATAAAGCAGGATAACAGGATTTGGAGTTGATAATGGGTGACCTGAACACACATATTGGGCAGACAGAACAGTCTATGGAACTGCCTGGGTCCACTTGGGTGCAGCAACAGGAATAAAGTAGGAGAGGCTATTCTAGACTTCTGTCTGGCAAATGGCTTGATGGTGGCCAACACATGGTTCAGCAATAGAGAGACAGTCACAAGTTTACATACAAGAGCCGCCAATATGCAACTCAGGCAGACTTCCTCCTAGCAATGAAAGGACACTGGAACAGAATGAGCAATTGCACAGTCATCCTCAGTGAAACAAATTGGTCCACAGCATAAAACACTGGTTGTCACAATTAGCTGCAAGCAGTGGTCAGAAAAGGCTCTAGCTCAGCAGAGACTAGGCTGAAGATCTAAAAGTTGACTGGAGAGAAAGCACTAGAGTTCAAGGAATTACCCAGGGTTCTAGTACCTCAGGAAGAAGATGAAATAGGTGAAGCTGAAGAAGAATGGCAGTGCCTTAAAACAACATGTGTGGAGATTATAGAACATATATGGCTGAGCCAAGTATGGAAATAAAGGTACATAAGGAAAGCTGGTGGTGGAATGTGGAAGTCCAGAAAATCATCAAAAGAAAGGAGTGCAAGGAAAAAGTAGCAGATAAAAAAGATGGACCAAGCTTTGTCTGGCTAACAAAGAGAATAAGAGAGGAGTTGCAATAGCAAAGCGTGAGGCATCAGAGGCACTCTACCAACTTCTTGTAAGTGACTTGCCAGATGGCACAAAGAAATTCTATTAGGTTTGTGAAGATATGTGAAGGCTGCGAGCCTAGCTAGATAAAAGTTTGTAGATAATTCTGTCATTTGTAAATATTAATTTAAACCACATGCTTGTTCTCTTTGTTAAATGTTGAACTTCAAAAATGTAACCATATTGCACTCTGCTGGAGGAAAGCTGATAAGTCAAGCATTGTATAATTGTTTGATCTCAAAACTGGGAGCTGAGATGTATGGATGAAGGAATACTTGCTATTGTTTTGAGACCAGAGTCAATTGCTAGAATTTGCATGTATAATGTCTTTTATTTCTGTAGCTTCCTGACCAGGTGCAAGATCAAAACAGCTGCTAAACTCTGAGTTTCTGTTAGCCTGGGAACCAGAGAAAAAAATTATGTAACCTGAAATGAGTCAGTAGTACTGTGCCATCAATTTAAGGACAGAGAGACTCAGAGCATTTTACATCTGTCTTGAGAGCATACAACTCACCATCACTCTGCCTTGCTCTATATGTAAGTTTATTTTAGAACTGTGTTTGCTCTTAGATATAGCTAGGAAATAGGAAGATTAGACTAGTTGTTTTAATGTATTGATGTCAGAACTATTCTACTGTATTATTTTAAGAATTTTCCTGTGATCTCTGAACTCTTGACGAGTACTGTGTAGTAAGAAGTATTGTCTTGTGTTTTTATTATTTATTATTAAATATTTTTAAACCTTTCAACTGTGGCTGTTTTGTGCAGAGATAATTTAAGCTCTAGAGTACATTGCATGTATATAGTGATACTGTAAAAAGCCACTCCAATAGACTTGCTGTTCAGTCACACTTACCAGTTGGATAATACTATTGGACAGTAATAATTGGACACCCTTTAGTAAGGGCCTTTTTAGTAGCTGATAAGTAAGAGTCCTGTGGCAGTGATTACTACCTTATAGCCTGGACAGAAGGGGCACAGCTAGTGAAACTGTGCCAGCATTCCCCAGGAGTGTATGTGTGGTTGTATATAAAGCATATCTCAAAGTGTGTGTGTGTGTGTGTGTGTGTGTGTGTGTGTGTGTGTGTGTGTGTGTGTGAGTTACTTGGACAGGGACATGAAGCACTGGTTGGACAGAGAGAGTGCTAGGAGGAATTGGCCTGGGACCCTGGCTTAAGATCCCAATTTATAGCTGTGCCAGTGGGGAGTCTTACTGGGGATCTGGAGAGAAAGGGATAAACCAGCCCCAGAATGACTGTGATCTCTGTGTGCTCTTAAGGGAAATTATACTTTACTGTGTGTCTGTATTTGTTATCCTCCCCTATGTGGATGATCCTCACTGGTGTTAGTGGTGAGGATTGAGGCTCCTTGATTGCTGGGCTAGTGCGCTGGCATCACAAGGTTACAGGGCAGAGACAGAAAGAGAAAGAAGATTGTCAGACACCCTTCATAAGGGATGCCAGCAACGACCTGCTCACCAGCCCAGATGACATCAAAGGCAGATGGAAGGAGTACTTCCAGCAGTTTCTAAATGAAGAAAATCCCACAGAGGCTGTAAAGCCCCCCACACAGCCTATGATGAAAGAAGAGGAGGAGCCCACCCTAGAAGAGGAAAGTACAGCTCTAAGGAAATGGAAATCAGTAGGCGCAGATGAGGGCACAGCAGATATGATCAAGATGTTGGATGAGATGGGGAGAAATGGCTCCAGAGCGTACTCAAAGCAGAATGGAGAGAAAGGCATATCCCAAATGACTGCAAATAACCATTCTCAAGAACAAAGAAGACATTCACAACTGTGGATAGTACAGTGGTATCAGACTGCTGTCACACTGCATAAACGTTCTAGAGAAGTTGATTGGTAAATGAATATGCAGATAGCAGAAAGTAAGATAGGAGATGAGCAATTTAGATTCAGATCAAAATGTACCACAACTGATGTGATATTTGCAGTGAGACATATAGTTGAAAAGAAGCTAGAGATGAAGAAAGAGTCCAACTGGGCATTCCTAGACTTGGAAACAGCATGCAACAAGATCCCAAGAATGTTGATTTGGGCAGTTCTGCAATGGTTTGAAGTTCCAGAAGTATTTGTGCAATTATTGCTGGCTATGTACAAGGACCCAGTGAGTCAAATATGAAGACTTCAAACTCAGAGAGGAGTTTCCAGTATGAGTGGGTGTGCATCAAGGTTCACCTCTGAGCCCGCTGCTGTTCATACTGAGAGGACAGATGAACAAAGTTGTTGAATGCAGATGATGTAGCATTATAGGCAGACTATGAACAAGAACTTCAGCAAAAGGATAGGGGAATGCAATGCAAACCTGAAGGCACATGGGATGAAAGTGAGTACTGATAAAGTTGCTATGACAGCAAATGGGAGAAATTTGAAGTGAACTGAGATAGAAGGGAAGATAGTAGAACAGGTTAACTGCTTTAAGTGTCTGTGAATGGTGGTTGAGGAGAAGTGAAGTCTGAATGAGAAAGTCAAAGCTAGAATCAGTGGGACTACAGCCAACTGGCACAAAGTGTCAGGGATAATGTATGACAGAAGAATGCCAAAGAAGCTGAAAGGTAAGGTGTACAAAACAGTGGTGCAATCAGTACTACTGTATGTTATAGAAACCTGGGCAGTAAAGGCAGAGCAGTTGACAAAGTTAGAGGTGATGGAGATGAAGTGACTGAGACAAGTGGTAGGATGCATGCTGTGGGACAGATGAAGAAATGAGAATATTCCAGCAAAAGCCAAAGTAGCTCCATTTACAGTGAGGGTCTAGGGGAACAGATTATGGTAGTTCAGGCACATATGGAGTAAATCAGAGGAAAATCTGATGAAGAAGATTTGGGAAAGACAGGAAGAAGACAAGAGGAAATAAGGACATCCAGCAAAGAGGTGGATGGACTGTGTGAAAGAAGACCTGCTACAGTCAGGTGTCATGACTGTAGATGAAGGTAGGAGAGTGGCATTGAATCAAAAGAGATGACAACAATAGACACAACACCCCAACCCCATGTAGCAAATGGGAAAAAGGGGGTTGATGATGATGATGATTTATAATGGGATTACTGAATGGTGGTTTAAGTAGTGATGATCTCTTGAAGATCATGGATGAGCCTGATAATGAGTGTGAATCTCCTTTACCTACGTTGTAGTTTGATACTGTAGAAGATAAAGGCTGTACTTCAGATACATTGGTTCTATCAGCTGGGCTAGGCCATCCACAATCACTTCCTGTGACACCTTCTGCAGATGACCTGGAACTGTATTTCTATTGAAATTTGAACCAACAGCATGTGGAGCATACTTCTGATGCTAGAATGGGTGAAGGCACTTTTCTTTTACCTCCTTATGCCAAAAGGAATTGTTTCTCTGGAACACAAACCGAAGAAGATTGCCTTGCTGCAGAGGGTGTGTGCTGTGATTAGGGTGAATGCTAAGAATAACAGTGCTCCAGATAGACTTTTTATTTGGGAAAAAAGCTTTCAGATCATTAGGTTTTTCAGTGTAGCAGCTGAAATCTTGTTATTCATTTAGAATATGAGATTTTCTAGGACATCACTTTTGTGTCAGGGATACTGTATAAAAAACTTGTGACTTTGTTTAAAAACCAACAAAATCAACTTCCTTGGGAAGATTACCTTGTCACTGACTTGTTCCAAAACAAATAATAACATAGGATCATAGGACGTTATTAGGCTATTGGGCCTGAGACCATTACAAGCCTGGTCACGAATTTAGCCCATGTTCTGACAAGTCAGCATGCAATGCTCCTGTCCAGCAGGGACACAGGTGGAATCCCAAGGATGTATTTTCTGTTCCCCATCCAGTTATCCAGGTTGCACTTAAAAAGGATTAATGAGGTATTCTGCTTGATGTGGAGAGGGAGTTTATTCCACAGAAAGTGGAGTCTCTGCGACACAAATTTGTCCTGCCAACAAGTCCTATTGATGTCTCAGACCAGGTTGAGGTTGTGTGTGAGGGTTACTCAAGGGGAGCTTCACTTGTGGATATGCAGCAGTCCCATCAAGGTGGGGTGTGAGAGTGCTTGGTATGCCAGACAGAGGTCACCTCTGAGGAGTCTGCATGGGTATTTGCCAGTGATAAGTGGGTTAAGAACCCAGCCTATTCCGACCTACACCAGGGACCCATGCTAAGGGTGGGTAAGGTGTATGTGCCCCTATTGGCCAGTGTGTGTCTGCCATAAAGCGTAGCATCCCTGGGTCAATAAGCTTCTGACTAGCCGGTGTCCAGTTGTCCATCTTGGGTTACACAGAATATCTCTGTTGAGTGAAAGCTGGACATAAAAACAATCAACCTGACAAACATGAACTAAGAAATGTTGCACTCAGTATAGGTTCACTGACAGGACACAGCCTGGTAGTGGATGACATGATGGTAATGTTTGAGGCCCTGGATTCTCCTGGTGAGGAACCTATGTGATCTCTCTAGCTCCTGCATGTGCTGTGCGAGATACATGCTGAAAGGGGCATTGTACTAAATAAAAGGTCTTATAAGGGAAGAATACAGGGATGTTATGACCTCCTTGTTCCTGGATGAGATACCCTTACTAATGAGGTGGGTCATGTAGAAACCTTTCCGTACAATGGAGGCAATATGATGGTCAAAAGTCAGTTTGCTATCAACCTAGGTGCCCAAGTCCCTCACGACTGATTGTGTGCTTAGGACCTTGTTATTAATGTGATAATTTGTGGGACATCATTCTCCCCAAAGGGGATGATGATGCATTTTTTGGAATTCAGTTTGAGGCCATGTTTCTGGCACCAGTCATTTGGGTGAGACCCTTTTGGAAGATGTCCACATCACTAGGGGAATTGATGACAGCACCCATCTTGCAGTCATCTGCAAACTTGGTTACTCATAGCCCACTGATTTTGGCCTAAACCTCAGAAAAGTATATCCAAACAACAGAGGCCCCAAAACCGATCCCTGGAGTACAATGCTTGTTATGGGTCTACTGCTTGAGGTGGCTTCCCCTATTTTGACTAGGTGGGTCTATCAGTGATCCAGTTTGCTACCCATTTGGTAACATACGGATTGATGCCTAGTTGAGAGAGTTTATTTATTATACCTGAGTGGGGAATAGTATCGAAGGCCTTAGCCAGGTCAAGGTAGGCAGTGTGCACTGTCTTCCCCTCATCCATGGCTTTGGTGACTGTCTCGAAGAAGTTGACCAAATTTAACAAGCATGACCTCCACTCCAAACTGCATGGGATCAAGTGTTTGCAGTTTGCCAATGTCCTTGTTAATGAGGTCTATGATAATCCGTTCCATGGCCTTGCAGATCAGGCTAGTTAGGCTGATGGGTCTATCATTTCCTGGATTGGTGGATGCTCCACGTTTGTGCAAAGGTATGACAGTGGCTGTCCTCCACTCTGCTGGGATGAAGCTGGTACTCAGGCTTTGGTTCAATAGGGTGCCTAATGGTGCTGCAGGCTCCTGCTTGAATTCATGTGGGATGCAGTCTGGGATGTTATCGGGTCCCATGGAGGCTGTATTTTTTGCCTTAGAGAGGGCAGTGATGACTTGCTCCCTAGATATAAAGGCAGGGATTCAAGTGGTGGGGATGTCCTGATTTACTGATGGGGGGGGGGCAGTGGGTGTGAAGTTTTCACTGAACCTGTATGTCAGCAGGTTGGCTAGATCTACAGCGTTTGTGTATGTGGTGTCCTTGACCACTGGTTCTGAGCAGATCTGAGTGCTTCCTTTGAAATTGCGGACATATGTGAAGAAGGCCTTATGATTGTCTTCAGTAGATGTGGCCAATTTGGACTCGAAGTTTGCTTTGGAGGATTCCATTAGTGCACTTATTTACTTGTTCAGGCTAAGGAGACATTGCTTCCAATTAGGCACCTGCTCATTCTTGGTCCTGGACAGCAATTTTTTCCTTTTATTATAGAGTTTATTTATTGCAGATGTCCACCAGACAGGTTTACACTTCCTTGAGGAGGAGGATTTTGTCCTGTTGGGTATTCCTGATTCCATGCAGCTATATAAATGCTCATATAGTACTTTGGTGTAGGTTTGGACATATGTGCCAGTTCCTATGGAGGGGGAGGGGGCTGTGAAGCTGTTTATACCTTCCCTCAGGAGGTTGTAATCAGCTTTAGAGAAGTTTTTTTGTTTGACCCTAGCTGGGGTGGCAGGGAGATGGTGACTTTGAAAATGACCGCTTTGTGGTCGGATCTTACCAGGGAGGATGACACAGTAGGGTTGCTGCAGTGGTTACTCATGTTCGTTAATACAAAGTCCAAGATATTATCTCCTCTTGTGGGGATGTCAACCAGCTGGTCCAAAGCATTTGCATTGACAAAATCAAGAAATCTCTGGGCATTTGTGCTTTGGAATGAGTAGTTCTTTCAATCTATGATTGGATAGTTAAAGTCACCCAGGATCAGGGTGAAGGGTTGAACCTTGATAGATTTGAAGAGGTCTAGATAGGTGGAGTGGGCATCTTGAGTCAAAGTTGGGGGCCTGTAGCCAGCTATGATTTGAATAGGGTTTTGTCAAAGGTTAACTGCACCTGGAGTGTCTCCTGTAAGTCATACTGTTTGACCAGTCTGGAGGTGTGCATGCCTTTAATATATATTACAACTCCACCTCCTTTTGCTTTGCTGCCCACGGTTTGGGGTCTAAATATATGATAGGATGAGTAACCTGGTATGGCTGGGGTGCTCTCAGCAGTTTTTAACCAGGTTTCTGTGACTGTACAAGCGTCAGCATCTTCCAGGGTTAAGAATGCTTGCAATGAGTGCAGTTTCACGTTTAGACTCCTAGCATTTAGCAGCATGACCTTTAATTTGTGTTTTGATGAAATTTTCATGTTGGTAGTTTTGACCTCATGGCATTGCTTAAAAAAGGCACTATGGGGGAAGCATGAGCCTTTGCCCGAAGCCTGAAGCCCAAGGGAGACAGATACAGCCCATCTCTGGCAAAGCATTGCGTTCTGTCAATCATGTCTTCCCAGGCTGTCAGGTACTGGATCCTCTTGGAATGACACCAGAAACTAAGCCAATTGTTAAAGTCAATCATTTTCTGTTTGTATTGAGGCATCATTCTGGGTGACAGTAGAATGCTGCTTACGGCTGGGAATATACCTGCCTGGGACACATGTTTAGTGAGCTCGATCATGTCTCTCTTCATGTACTCCAGGGAGATATGTCTCAAGTCATTCACGCCAACATGGACTGTAGCAGTCATAACAGTACCTGTTGTTGAGAGACTTGAGTACGTGGGTGATATGGAGGATGCTGGCACCTGACAAACAACTAACCATGACTTTCTCCTTATCCAGCCTGGTGAGGGGCACATCTGTGTGTCTCACAATGGAGTCTTCTATGACTAATATGTTGGGCTTCTTAGTGGCTGTGAGACACAGGTTTGCGGACTATGTGTGGTGTGGTGTGGTGGGCAGTGGAGTTCACGTGTGTTTTTGCCTCAGAGGTCTCTTTTGTTTGGATATGTTTTTGTTGAGGACCTCCACATATGTGGGTGTGTGTTGTGTAGGTGTCGGTGGCATTTGTGTTGACAACCTTCTCACTGCCAGATATACTGGCTTGTAATTGCATCTCTCACAAATTGTGTTCCTAGGTGGTAGTAGTAGATGGTTGTCTTTGTACATGAGGCCGTTGCTACACTGTCCCAGGATGCCCATATCAACCAGAATGGCAGGAGAAACCATGGGAAATTGTCCATCCATATTTGTCAGGTTCTGAGGGAGAGAGGCCAGAGAGATCTAAGGAGGTAATGGGTGGAAGGTCTAAGAGGAGTACTACTAGGTGATCCCATAAGTACTACTAAGGGAAGATTTGTAGCTGGAATGCCTCTCAGTGGGTTAAAAACCATGCAGCTGTGGTGCGTGATGTGCAAACAAGCCCAAAACAGCTCAAACACGTGGTTTAAAAAAATAGAAGATTCTAGTAAAACAGAAATATTGCCCATCCTGCTAGTCCATGCTTTCTTTACCAGCTTGTGCCAGACATATGTTCCTTCAGATTGGAACAGATATATTGGATGAATTTGACTTATTTACTTTTCTGCAAGCATGTTGTATGGATGTTTTTGAAATTAATAGAGTCCAAGACTTTAGAGGTATATGAACTAAAAGTAGGGAAGTCTGGCTTGAGTTGGTGAAAATGGTTCATATGTAAAGTACTATAAATGTATTTGGCTGTATGGAGCCAATAAAATATGTTTCACAGCCTAAACATTTTTGGGGCGTTATGGGTCACCTAATTCAATTTTGCGACAAATGAAAATGTGAGTTTTATAGGGAGAAAGGCCATTCTAAAGTGATGTGTGCCTCAAAATTTGGGAAACGTACCATTTTTAGTTGGATTGCCCAGATTTAAAAGTGCAGCAAGAGGAGATTGCTCAGCCTGCAATGTATTAATAATAAGATTCATCTGTTAATGATGAAGACAGGATTCTGTACAGACCTCCATTAGTGATTGCCCCATGGTAATGTCAGATACTCAAGGGTCACTGGACAGAGTTGCTGTACTACCACCAGAAAACACTGATTAGTCTCCACAGTAGCAAACAGATTTGCCGACTCTTCCTCCTAGGTCTGCAGAACAGAAGCAACTATTGAAAAAAGGTCTGTATAAGAATGATTTTTGTAATCTTAAAAACTGAGGTTATAGAAAGTGGATACCATTGCATTTTTCCCTATTAATGGGATAAAGTCTGTTTTATGACATTATTAGATTTCCAAATTGTTTATGCATATTTCCTTTGATGTTATGTGTCTATTGGATGTGTGCCTGATGTTGTCACAGGTATGAAAATTAAAATCTGTGTGGGAGCATAACATTATTTGAAGCAAGGGGAATATGTCTGTTCAGTTATTATAAAGGTGAATTCTATATGTGAGATGTTTGATTTTACTATTACTGAACCTGGCAGGTTTCTTGTAGTGGAACCTATTTTTGCAGCCATTTTTATAGTATTTTTTTATGTCCCTAGCATTTGCTCCATCTGGAAAGATATTCTGGGACAATAACAGTTTATTTTCAGTGGTGGCCTTGCTCTATCTCTGGTGTGCTGATTTCATTATGGATTTATGGCAGGAAAAAAAATCTCAATTGATATAAAGATGTGACAAGATATTCAGTGAGTAGTCAACTTAAATTTTGCTATACAGACAGACTTCAATTTTAAACAGGATGAAGAATACAAAATTAGATTTTTTTAAATTTTCTACTGACCTAATATAGTTACTTGTTTTTTTTTGGTTCCTTTTTCAGATGATGTGGATATTTGTAGCACTTTTAATAATTTGCCTACCCACATCATTTCATCTATGTATATTTGTAATTCATGTACCATGTACTAGCTAACCGATTGCAACATGGGCTGAGCTTAAAACTGGTCAATTTGATCAGTGCTTTATCGGTAAACAAACTTATATAAATAAATGAACAAACAGATATTTATTTGTTTTTCTCTTTGCAAAGGAATTAAACAGTTTAATGGCAGTTTTAGTTTTTGAACCTTGTTTTTCTGATTACATTTACTATTGGTTGGGTCAGCACTTGGCATTGGTGGACTTTTACCCTTTATGGGGAGCCTGGTGGGTAGCATAAAAACAGAGATCCAAAACTATGTATTAACAATGTAATAAACTGAGATGTAAGTTTATTGAATCCAAACAACAGCAGAGTTAAACACTTTTGTCCTTAAACAAATATGGACGTCTTCAGAACTAAACTGATAGCTAATCAATACCTCTTCAAGTTGAGAAGTCATACAATCAAGTAAATGAGCAATGAATTAGGTCATTATTATTTAAAAGGTCAGTACATCAAAATGTTTATCAAATCCATATTTCAATATTTTACATAACATTTCTAAACTGAAAGAATGTGTGCAAAAATGGGAAAGGTGTTGAGGATGGATGGACGGATGGATGGATGGATGGATGGATGGATGGATGGATGGATGGATTGAAACAACCAGTGGAACTCACTAGTCCACAATAATTTTTTCCGAACTTTAAAAATATATTTAAAAAGTATGTAAAACATATAAAATATGTATAAATATGAAACGTTTTTGGTATTAAAAAATATATATAAATATATATATATATATATATACACACACACACACACACACACACACACACATACACACACACACACACACACACGAACAGAACATAAAAATATTGTTACTTATTCACTGGACTTTATAAGGAAACTGAGACAAGAACACCACAATAACAATATCACTTTCTTAACAATGGATGTAGTGGATCTTTTCACTGGTATACCACTTGACTGAGGTTTGGAATTATGTTTGAAAATCACTTGAAAGTATTAAAAAATAATGCACCCTGATGAAATTTAAACTGGAGAATGGGAAGCAATGTTAATTCTGAACTAAAAAAATAATGCTGTTATGCATATATCTAATATTATTAGAGCTGCCAGTTGTAGAGGGATATTACTATTATAATCAATCAAAACATTGTTATTTTTGCAGGAAAATTGGTCATGTTATAAAAGTATATATCAAAGAAGGTGTGGACATTTTGGAAAATGGTATACAAAGTAAAGTCGAGTTACTCATCATAACAAATGTGAAAACATGAACATTTTTTATTTAACTCTTCTGAAGGGACAATGAGGAATGTAACATGAAAAACAAAAGGTTACACCAGAACATGAGCAGACTGATAATGTTGTGGAAGCATTTGAACTAGAAATGGAAAAAAATGATTGGGAAATAGGAAAAGATAATGTGTTTTCTTGCCTGTAGTCTTAACCTGGAGAAAAGTACAAAGAGGCTGAGTCTGAAGTGACTGACAATTCCAGAACAATATTGCAAAGGAAAAGAAAATGAAAGCCTGTGAGACAAAAGCGTAAGAAACAATTCATTTTTTTCTAAATTAACTCTAAATGTGAACAGTATTAAAAATATTGTGTAAAGGTTAATCAGTTGCCAATGCTTAAAAGCACAGAGTGGTATTTTTCTTGCAAAATGTGACATTCATTTTTCAGCTTTAAAGACGTCAGGCTGAAATAAAATGGGGAGTTAAACTGATGTGGTCATCCTGACCTAAAGAATGCTCAGGGTAGCTATAATGTTCCAGCTATACTTACATACTGTGTTAAAATGTTAAGCAGAGGCTTGTAGGGCTTTAATTTTTGATTGTTTGAATAATGACAAACATTTAAGATTTAGTAATAAGTGTACTTCAACTAAGAAAAAAGAAAGAATTATTTTATCTGAAAGGTTAGAAATCTCTGCTTTTGGAAACGGTCATATAATTTGGGTTTTTAACTTTAATTGCTCATTATAAAGAAAACAAACAGATAGAAAAATGGGGCAGAATGTTCTACAAATTGTAGGAAATGCAGATTTACAAATTATAGAATGTAATGACTGTCTTTTAAGAAAGGGATGCACATACCTAAACTCATCACTTATTACATAGTAGAAAGGCACACCCAGACTCAGCTACACTTTGCTGTGAGGGAAAGATTAGTTTGCTTTTTATTTGTTGTATTTTGTGTTACTTTATTGCCTTTTTCTATTTTGAATACTGTGATTTGTTTTCTTTACCTTGTGTTTTACTTGTATACTATTTTTAGCTGCATATTAAAACTTGAAAAGAGACCACAGCTCTGTCTCTTGTGAGTCAGGCAGAAATTGTTTACCCCACCCTCCCACCTGGTTACTGTTGTGTTCTTAAACACCACTGTCTTTTTAGTTGCCTGCCCCTTATGTTAATTTGACCATATATCTCATTTCCTCTCTGCTTTTACTGGATTGTGTGAGCAAGTGCAAAATTATCATTTTGTGAAATCACCCCCCTTCAATTATTTAAATTTATTGGCCATCCTACTGTATTCCATAGTACAAGAATACAAAAGTGACCACCCCCTTTCAATCTATCTTGCTGTTTTAAAAATAGTGACTCTTCACTAAAACTTAACTTTTTAGACAGGTAAAACTTAAGTTACCTACTTTCACATCTAACTCCTCTAGTGCACACAGCAGTGTTTAGGATAAACCATTTTTTTCATCTTACCTTTAAGCATCCCTGTGACTAGCACTTGCTCTAATACGTGCTGGAAAGCACTAGGAAGCCTTAAACTGATGCAAGCACTCAATTCTCCTTGTTGATAAGGAGAAATTAGTTGTAGGCACTAAACAGCCTATAATTGCAAAGTACCTTGCTAAGGTAAGGGAAAATAGCTGTTGTACTTTACAAAAAAAACACCAAACCAGGCATGTCCAGGGGTCAGCTTCCGGTGATTTCTCATGTCCACCTGGTGAATCTGGGCATACTGGGGCAATGCAGCAATTGCCTCACGTACACAGACAACCCTCTCCTCCTGCCACCCAATACTACAACCTGCGAGAGATGCAATTTCATAGCCAAACTGGAAGCAAAGCTCTCTCCACCCAAGAATGTGCTAGACAGACAAGAGGAGAAAGTTAACACCTGCACTACACCTCAAGCAACACATAGCTGTTCTAAACCCATACCACCAACACCCTCACATAGCAACACTAAACCCTCATATGCGGAGGCCCTTAACATTAACCTCCCCAAGCAACAAGGACCTCCGAAGCTGAAATGCAAATAAACACCAATCACAACCATAGTGTCACATAACTCACAACACCAGTGTGCCACCCAACAACAGCCCCTAAAGCAAGACAACGTACCCAACACTTTAGTCATAGGTGACTCTCTAGTCAGGCACACTGATGTCCCACTCACCAGGCTGAACAAGGAGAAAATTACAGTTAGCTGCCTGTCGGGTGCCAGTATCCACCACATAATGCATGCACTCAAGTCACTCCACAACAAGTACAAATATGACTCTGTCATTATCCATGTTGGAGTGAATGACTTAAGACATACTTCCCTGGACTACATGAAAAGAGACATGGAAGAGCTCTTGGATCATGTGGCCCAGGCAGGTATGACCCTAGCCCTGAGTAGCATCCTGCCTTCACCCAGAATGATACCACAGTATAAGGACAAAATTATTGACTTCAACAATTTGGCTAAGCTTCTGTTATCATTTAAAGGGGATCCAGTATCTGTCTGCCTGGGACGACGTGATCGACAGACCATGATGCTTTGCCAGAGATGGTCTGCACCTGTTGCCCCTGGGGTTCAGGTTACTGGCCAAGGTTCTTGCCACCCCTATAGTGCCTTTTTTAGGCAAAGTTCAAAGGACAAAACCACCACCGTAACAGGTACAAGCATGCAAAATCTGAAGGTAATGCTACTCAATGCTTGAAGTATAAACCTCAAAATGCACTCTCTCGAGGCAGTCCTAAAAATGGAGAACATCGATAGCTGTGCAGTAACTGAGACCTGATTCAAGGCTCCAGAGAGCAGCCCTGCAATACCAGGCTACAGCTCTTACCACATTTTTCAGCCACCAAACCAGGACCAAAACACTAAAGGTGGAGGAGTGTCCATATTCACCAAGGGTATTCACACCACCAGGCCAGTTGCCCAACACAATGCGTCTGAAATTCTCCAGGTGGAATTAACACTAGGTAAGACTGCAATCACTTTGGAACAAGATTCCAATCTACATTAGGCAGACCTCCTCGCTAGCACTCTTCAAGAGAAACCTTGACGAGTGGATGGGAAACAGAATGTTTAACCCAGGGATCACTTCAGTGGCTCTGCTGGACAGAGGCACAGGGAACTAATCTAAGGGGGTTGCAAAATCCAACACATTCTGGCTAGGCTTATAAATGCCTTCGGGCAGATAGCCTAGTACCTACCTATGAACCTAT
This sequence comes from Protopterus annectens, assembly GCF_019279795.1. Classification (NCBI taxonomy): domain Eukaryota; kingdom Metazoa; phylum Chordata; order Ceratodontiformes; family Protopteridae; genus Protopterus; species Protopterus annectens. The sequence continues at coordinate 11,631,912 of NC_056731.1, forward strand.
AATCCAAATTGTAGCTTGTTACAGATCCCCCACCATACCCCAAGATTCTCACTACACCTTTCTAAACATACTGGAAAATATTAAGATACAACCAAACACACTAATACTGGGTGATTTCAACTACCCTGCCATTAACTGGGAAAACTACTCATGTGCCAACACCTTTGCCCAACGGTTCTTGGAATTCATAAATTCCAATGCCCTCGATCAACTAATCCATAGTCCCACCAGGGGCTCCAATATCCTAGACCTGGTCATTACCAACATGGGAAATCAATGCTCCACACCTATGGTCACCCCCTCGTTGATCAGGTCTGACCATAAGCTAATCACCCTTGACATCCACATCCCTCCCCCACCCCCCAGTAAGGAAACTTCCGTAAAAAATTTATCCAAAGCCAACTTCATGCTACTCAAGTCAGAAGTGACAAACTTCATGACACCCATGCAGATGGGAACTGAAAGTTCGACTGCTGAATCCTACACTAAGGCACTGTACGAGCACATCCACTCGTGCATGAATCGTGCCATCCCAAATAGAACCAAAACCCTCTCCTCCAAAAAAATTAAGCCAATCTGGTGGTCCATTGCCATAAACAAACTTTACAACAAAAGGAAGAAACTATTGCAGAAAAGAGGAAAATCCCAGGATACAAAAAACTCCCTTACCAGTCTCAGTAAGAAGCTGAGATCCCTCATAAAATCCTCCAAAGCTAGTTATGCAAATAAAATTGCCAAAGATTCCAATGACAACCACAAGGCATTCTATAGCTATGAGCACGCCAAACCTCTCACGTGGAGCAATGCACGGCCAACCAAACTGTTCAAATCACACAACGGCCAGCAAGTTATGTTCCAAAAAGTATTTTATTGATAAAGTACACATAGGATATAAAAATATATCCTGCTCCAGACCGGTTTCGGTTCCCCTTCTTCAGTGGAGCAAAGAAAAATGGATAACAAGCCAACAACAGCACCTGATACCTTTTATAGTATCAGTAAACAATTTGAATCCAATACCAACTATGGCATGTTGGTAGCCAATTTATCTAAAGAACTGACTCAGTATGACAAATTGACCAAAGATAGAAAAGTTAAAAAATTTAATCGGGACGTCAATGATTATGCCAGGGGACGCCCCTTTGAACTTCAGAAGTCAGTGAGATTTAAGGATATGTCTATGGGGAAGGGTGGTGCCAGAACTAGGAAACGACCCAGACCAATTCGTAAAAATAGGGAGCAGACATATACCAGTACCTCGGGTGATGAGTCTTCCCCCACTGACAGTGAGGGTATTACCTCTGACCTTTCACCTTACAAAAAAAGAAGTAACATACCTACCCCTTTTGGGGCAAGAAGAAACGGGAGGAAAAATAGGTTCAGATTTGGAATCAATGGATGGAATAGTTCAAGCTTTTCTAAAATAGATGAAACTACTTTCCACAATGTGCTTAATTTGTCTAAGGTTAAACTAACATTGGAACAAGAAAAAATACTCAATAAAGGCTTAGGGTTTGTACCTGGCTTCTTTTGTGAACATTCTATATTTTTGAACATTCTATAGCTATGTCAAGAATCTAAATGGCAATGCTCAGATCTGCTCTGAGCTACAATAGAATGGCATTAAATATACTAATCCCAAGGATATTGCCAATATCCTGGCAGATCAATTTAGTGCCATCTTCACCCCCCTCTCACCCCCTAAAGGGCCCATCTCAATACCAAACGATTGCCAAATTCCAGTAATAATGGCCACACAGGTAAAAAACGCACTCTCCAAAGCTAAGAATACAGCATCCATGGGACCAGACAACATCCTGGGCTGCATACTACATGAACTGCAAAATGAACTGGCACCTCACCTAAGTGTCATGTTTAATCATAGCCTCACCTCAGGCTTTGTGCCCACTGAGTGGGACACAGCTACAGTTGTCCCACTCCACAAGGGGGGATCCACCTTGGATCCTGGGAACTACCACCCCATCAGTCTGATGAGCCTGATCTGCAAGGCCATGGAACATATTATCATGGAACTTATAAACAAAGACATTGGCAATCTTCAAACACTGGACCCCACCCAGTTTGGGTCCGTGAAGGGCCGATTTTGTCTCCTGAACCTGATTGACTTCTTCGAATCAGTCTCCAGAGCTGTGGACGAGGGTAAGGTGATCCACACAGCCTATCTGGACCTCACCAAGGCCTTCAACATCATCACCCACTCTGGAATCATAGATAAACTTACTAAGCTGGACATTAATCCCTACGTCACTTGATGGGTTGCCATCTGGCTTACTGACAGAACCCACACTGTAAAAGTAGCCGACTCGAAATCCAGCTCCAGACAAGTGACAAGTGGAGTACCTCAGGGTTCAGTCCTGGGACTGCTCTTGTTTGGCATCTACTTCTCTGAAGTACAGGCCAACACTAAGGGACTCTGGCTAACAAAGTTTGCAGATGACTGCAAACTGGGAGCCATTATTGAATCCCCAAATTATGTGGATACTCTACAAAAGGGCCTTACAGAAACAGATGCTTGGTGCCAGAGCTATGGGCTCAAGCTCAGTGCCAAGAAATGTACAGTTATCCCCTTTGGGAAAAAACATGTACCCATGAATTACCACATAGGTGGCAGTACATAAACACCGAAAGTGTGATAAGAGACTTAGGGACACAGGTGGACAGTGGTCTCTCCTTCGATAATCACATCGCCACAACAGTCAGGAAATCCTTCTATGTGGCACCCCTCATCACTAAGGGCTTTTCATCCAGAAAAAAGGAGGTTATTGTCCCACTGTACTCATCCCTCATTAGACCCATTATAGAATACAACACACTGTTTGGTATGTACCTTTCAAGACATCTGCAACAACTGGAAAGGCCGCAGAAATACCTCACTAAAAGAATCACAGGCCTAAAGCAGATACCCTATGCTGACCATCTAAAAAAACTCCAGCTATACTCTGTCGCATATCGTCTACTCAGAGGCGATCTCCGCTCAACATACAAGGCCATGTCAAACCCAGAGCTGTTGAACATGCTACACTTAAAGAAATCCCAATCCCTCAGAGCCACATGCTCCAGGGATCTAAACCTTGTCATCACAATGAACAAAACATGCTGGAGGGACAGGTTCCTGACCAACAGACTCCCCAGACTCTAAAATAGACTGCCCATACATGTCAAACAGAGTGCCTCTTTGGCCTTCTTCAAAAGGAACCTTGATAATTGGATGGGAGATAGGAAATTCACTCCGGGGATCATGTCAGTCACCCTGCTAGACAGGGGTCCAGGGAAGTAAATATTGTGGGAAGAAATAGCCAGGGAATTGTTATGGCTAGGCTTGTATAGGCCCTAGGGCCAATAGCCAAGTACTAACCTATGAACCTATGAATGTTTTTTTAAGCTTGTAATGCTCCCCTGTTTTACACTGACAGCTATCCCCAGTACCCCAAGTCCATTACTGTGTCTATGTTCTCTACAACTGGGGCCAATATGTTTTTTCTTCTCTCTTTTTAAGGCCTACCCTGGATTTTTGCATGGTCACATCGTGAGGGGAGGGCATGCAATGGTAACATGCAAAGTCTCACCTCACCTCTGCAGAAGCTCAGCCACATTCCTATCTTAATCCCAGCTTTAGATTACTCCATTCCTTACTCAATCCCCAACCTCCAGCAGGGACATCACAAAGAATGCCTCCCTCCCCAGGATGGAAACACCTCTATTCCTCCCTGCTGCTCCACCAGTTGCCTGAGCCACTAATCAAACCAGGTCATCTGGGCTATAATCAGGGCCTTATCCCTCTGCAGCAGCAATGCAGCCTCAGAAAGGGTATTTGTGTAAGTCAATATGTAAAATGATTAGATTCTCTGAAACTAACGCATTAACAATCGACTTTTTTTAAATGCCTTTATTAAATTTTCACTTAAGACACAAGCAAATATACATTAACAGAAAAGAATACAATGTTAACACTTTTCCATTTAAATACAATATACATCACATGTATTTTCTTTGCTACGATCATAAGTCCAACACTACAAACAATGTTGAATTCCTGCCTCCCTTAAACCTCACTTCTCACTCCTCCTCCTCCTGAACATTATTATGCATGTATTTTTCCCACAATTTCCATTTGCTTCTATGTAATTTGTTCCATCCCTTTTCTAAAGATGCCTGTTCCAGTTCTTTTATTTCTTTTATAATCATCAATACCTCAAATACAGTTGGTGAAGAGTTGGACTTCCATTTTCCAGTAATTGCTTTTTTGGTAACCAACAGAATTAAACTTAATAAGGGCTTAATATGTCTAGGGAATTCAGATCTTGTATCCCAGCTCAAAAGAATCATATCCTTACTTACAGCCATTTACTAACCCAATATTTGTGATAGTGTATTCTGTATGGAAGTTTTAAAATCTACCAACTCATTACACTCCCAAAATGTATGTTCCCATTTACATCTTTATTCTCCATCACATCTCCAACATTTGCTATCTACCTGAGGAAAAATTCTTTGCAGTCTACTTGTGGTATAAAAATATCTATGCAAATACTTCCAAGCAAAGATGCTAAACCTACTGGACTTGGTTGCATATTTGGAAGTTGTGCATATGTCTTCCCATTGTTTTCTTGAAAATTACTTTTTCAGTCTCTCTTCCCAATCTTTTCTAACCTCCTCTTATTTATTATTATAGTTATTGTCACACTGCCAGCCCAACTATCTGGAGTTTTGTAAATAATTATAGCACATTTGTGAATATTAATATGATTTATATAGAAGTGTGACAGAAGGAGATACTGCCAGCACAGCTATCTGGAATTTTGTAAATAATCATATGTCATTTGTGAATATCAACATGATTCATATGCTTGTCTTACAAATGTATTAGAACTATAGGTTATGTGTATATTAAACTACTGGTACAGATGTGTGTGTTGAACAGAGTTTGTACAGTACTGAGCTTCAAGGATGTGTCCACAGTGTACCCTACTGGAAAAGAACAGATATATATATATATATATATATATATATATATATATATATATATATATATATATATATATATATATATAAACTATATACCTGCACAAATGTATATGTTTTAACAGTAGAAACTAGAACATACAGAGTTAACTTGCATAACTTCAAGAAATAAGTTGAAATTACATTTTTTTATGATTGTGCTATAAAAGTTATTTCTCAGTTTCAATTCAGTAGCAGACACAGTGTTTAGAACTAGAAGTTTTTGTATTGTCTTGGAAGAGAAGTAATTACTAGGTTTGAAATGCAGAAGTGTTTTATTGCTTTATGACTTCCTAACAGCTGCACAGCTCTGAGCAAACATCTGAAGGCTATGTATTTTATACACAGAGATGCTAAATTCTGTTAGTTTCTGACAAAAAGGGTTTAGTTTGGGAAGTAAAGACAGATGACAAAAAGTGGCGTCATCCAAGCTAACACAGCAGTAACATTTGATATTAATTTAAGAACTCTGTCAGAGAGAGACTATGCATTTTGTATCGTCTTTGACCTAGAAACATCCACTTATCACCACCTTCTGCACTTGCCTTGCTGTAAGTTAGTTTTTAGAGCATATTAACCCTTTTAGATTCAGATAGAAATATAGTAAAGTATAGCTTAGATGTTGTTTTTATTTATTTGAGACTGTCCTGCAATGTTGTTTTAAATATTTCCTGTGATTTTGAACTCTGATGTAACTGAATACATATTTACTATTGTCTTGTTCTTTTATTATTTATTATTAAATATATTTAAACCTATCTTTGTGGCTGATATGTATGAGATATATTTAAACTCTTAGAGTACTTGTATGTGTATTTGGTGACACTGTACAGTCCACTCCTAAATAGCCTTGCTCTTGGTCAGACAACCATTTGGATTAATAGTAACATTACACAGTAAGATTGGGAACCCTTTGCTAAGGATCTTAAAAGTAGCTGATAAGAGTGGTTGGTGGCAGTGGAAACTACCTTATAATCTGGGCAGAAGGGGGCATAGCTAATAAACCTATGCCAGCTTTTCCCAGGAGTGTGAGTATGTTTGTATAAAAATCAAACCTCAAAGAGTGTGTGTGTGTGTATGTGTGTGTGTGCGTGTGTGCATGTGTGCGTGTGTGTGTGTGTGTGTGTGTGTGTGTGTGTGTGTGTGTGTGTGTGTGTGTGTGTGTGTCAGCTACTTGGGCAGGGACATGAAGCACTGGTTGGACAGAGAGGGTGATGGCGGTTTTGGCTTGGCCACTCAGCTGAAATCTCAACCCTATAGCTGTGCCAGTGTGGAGTCATATTGGAGATCTGGAGAAAGAGGTTGAAACCAGGCCCAGACTGATTGTGGTCTCTGTGTACTGTTAAGGGAAATTGCACTTTACTTTGTGTGTACTTGTCATCCTACCATTGTGTACCTTCCCCACTGTTGCCAGTGGTGAGGACTGAGGCCCCCTGATTACTGGGCTAATGCAGGGGCATCACAGTTATCATGCAATATTTTATATGCCCTACTAATTATTACTTTTGAAACAGCTGCTTCTGTTCTAGATTCAACTAAAAACTCTACCAAAGCAGATATTTCACTTAAAATTCCCCTATCCCTCCCTCTTTGCCTGTACTCTGAGATCAAGCCTTGGTAGGCAAGGCAGCTCTCTAGCTGCCAATCCAAAAGTCGTATTGGCCTCATCCCTATTACCCCTATTACCTTTCCTGATTAAGTTATTTGTTCCCAATATATTGGCTCCTTTGTCAGGTGTCTCCAGTGAAGTCAACTTATCACACTTAACTCTTGAACTCTTTTCCTCCCAAATAAGTTCTTTCAATTCTTTATTAATTATTATCTACATCCTCTCGGGTTGATAAAAGTATTCCTGAACTATATACAAGATGAAAGGGACTAAACCATTTTCACTGCTTGTATCTTACAATCCATATCCGTAATAAGAGTTTTCAGTTTCTCAGTTTTTCTATTATCTTTTTTTAGTCTCTTCCCACACTTAGCTGCCATAACAGAAGCCTTTTTAATTTATACTCCTAAATACATAATTGTATCATGACCCCCATAAATATAAGTATTGCTGAAGCAAGTCAAGTGTGGGTACATAATTTATGGCTATAGCCCTTGTTTTATCTTCATTCATTTTTTATCCTGAAAAGACATGAAACTGTCTTAAAATGTTCCACAACACTGAGATATCCTTTTCTGGATTTATCAGGTACAAACTAATATTATCTGCATATAAAGCCAAGGTTTCTTGATTACCATACCAACTATATCCTTGTATTTCTGAGTCTCTTATTTTCTTCTCCAATGGCTTTAAATATAAAGCAAATAACAAAGAGGAAAGAGAACACCCCAGCCTGGTTTCTCTGTTCAAACACAGCCTATCTGAGAGGAACCATCACACCTTAATTCTTGACTCCAATCCTTTGTGTATCCTTCTAATTAACCTTATTATCGTATCAGGGAATGTAAATGCCCTACTCATAAAATTTCAGCTTACTCTGTCAAATGCTTCGGCTGCATCAAGATCCATGAATGACAGAGGTATATTCCTATATTCTGCTTCCCTGCGGATCATCATTGTTCTATTAATGTTGTCAAATATTTGCCTCCCCTCCACAAAATCACACTGATCCATATCTATCAATTTTGGCAACACCTTTGCCATTCTTTTAGCTAGTATAGACATAAACATTTTATAATCAGGTTTAAAATTGACATGGGTCTAGATGAATATGGGTCTGAAGGGTCTTCACCATCTTTGGGTAACACAGCCACCTCATCTTTCTTTCAAGATGTTGGGGCTTCCCCTCTTTAAAATACTGTTAAATAAAATCTTCCAGATCTTTATCATTTTCTTCCCTCCTAATTTCCAAACTTCCACAGGAGTACCATCTGTTCCTGGAGACGTTCTTTATCACTTTCTTCCCTCCTAATTTCCAATCTTCCACAGGAATACCATCTGTTCCTGGAGACGTTCTTTATCACTTTTTTCCCTCCTAATTTCCAAACTTCCACAGGAATACCATCTGTTCCTGGAGACGTCCTTTATCACTTTCTTCCCTCCTAATTTCCAAACTTCCAATCAATTCCTGGAGACTTTCCCAAAGATTGATTATATATCATTGTTTTTATATTATCACCTCCTATCCTAAATGTTAATTGTTGAGCCTTGTATACTCTAACTCTAAGTCTTACATAAATATTTCCATTTGTACTCTTTCTTGATTTCCACATTTCTCTGCATTATACAAATTGTCATAACATTTCCAGAATAGCTCTAAAACCTTTAAAGGATCTCCAGTTATTTTTCTTGTTATGGGTTGCCTAAGTTTGGCGACAACCCTTTCAACATTCTGTTGCCTAAAATGTTGTGCTACAAGTTTTTGTATTCTGGAGTTATCAGTAAATAGCTGCTTAATTGCAATCTTTCTAAACTCATGCATATTATCCAGCTGCTCCCTTATTTTCTCTTTATCTGTCTGCATTTGCTCCTCCTTTTGTTCTGTGAGACTTTCCTTATTCTGCAATGCTTTAACCTTTGTCAGCCCCCTCTAAGTAATTTCTATTGCTTCTTAACCATATATCTCTCTTTTATTTCAATCCTATTTTTATTCTCTATTTTCGTTTTATCCCAGTCACTAGTATAACTTCTGAAGATATTTCTGTCTTCCCTAATAACTCCCAAATAATTTACACTACCCTTACCTTAAATTTGTCTTTTTTAACAGGTAGGTTGGAAAGTGCCAGTATCTTATTTTATCTCATTATCCTGAATTTTTATCTTAGCTTTTATTGGTGCATGATCAGAAATAGTTATTGGATGTGTATTGAAGCTTTCAATTAAATGCACATGTTCCTGTGAAATATAATTTCTATCTAGTCTAGCCCGGTTATTATATATTGAGGAATAATATGTAAATTCTATCCTAGTTCTTACTACTGAATTTACATCTTCCGTACCAAATATCTTCGGTACATTTCCGTTATCGGGGCAACAGTTGGAATTAAATACATCAAGTATAAGCTCGTTGTGTCAATTGTCAGACTTTCCTATTTGAAGTCGTTATTAAGTTTTTACACGTCGGCCATTTATTCCAGATTTGGTGGAGGGGACACTTCATATCCTTTGATTACACATTTTAGAGATGGCAGTTTGAAGACTACGGTGCTACCACTGCCATGGCGGCTAGACGGCACTTTGAACAGAAATGCTGGTGAACAGGCTGCAGCTGCGATATTTCTTAACTGTACAGATCTTCGCAAAATGTCCAGATTTTTGCCTCATGCTTTTGGTCCTTTTTTCCATTAAACTGTGTTTTTCTGGCAAACCGCTGGTAAGTTATTAAAATTTGAAATCATTAAAATAATGACAAACATTTGACTTTCACACTCCAGAACATTCTGAAAAGTCATGTTAACATAAAACCTGTTATCTGTAGCTATATAACTATCCCTACTTGTCATCCTTTAGCAATATCTCTGGGTTTAATAGGTTGGGTGTTATGTTTAAATAGAGCAGGAGATTTGCTGAGCAGCTTATCCAGAGTTCATTTCTGAAATATTTGCAGCAGCATCCAATTAAACGAGTGGCATCATCTGTGTTTCTTTTATTGTGCAGGTGGCTGTCATGCAATGTTACTTGAATTACTTATTCATTTATTACATACCTGACAAGCAGAAACAATCTACTGTTTAACTCAAAACAGTTGAGGTACTTCATAACAGTGTCACAGCAACTCTTTGAAAGCATCAGCTGCCGCTTTAAAAAAAAAAAGAAACGATTCAAGATTCCAAACAAAACCGCTTCACAGATAACAGGTGTGCGAGGATTCCGAGCAGCATCTGCCAGAGAAATCACATAATGATAAGGAACAAACCAAAAAGTATGAGGTACAAATCTGAGCACTGCACGAAAATCTGGACAGTTAAGAAGGAGAATTGGTTTTCAGACCAGCTATTACTACCTATACAAGCAGCTGTGCGATGATTGCAACCACCATCTACCATATTAATAGTGTTGCCCCGATAATGGAAAAGTACCATATCTTCAAAAATTTCTTCAGAAATATACTCTGTATTTTTATATTATCCCTTCTACATCCCCCTGATACATACTCACTATTGCAAATCCAGTCCCCACCTATAAATAATACTCCTTGAAGATAGCTGATTATTTCTCCCCAGATTGTCTTAAGTGCCAAAATAGCAGTTTTTGATGGAATATAATTAATTACCTTTATTAGCATGTGCAGTAGAAGGCCTTGGGACAGCTGAGGGTTCAACAATAAGTGTAGTGGCTGATGTAGAGCATGGTGGCCCCTGCTTCACCTCTGCCTGCTTTACGGCTAGTGTTGCAGAACATGAACTTAAAGTGCAAAAAACAAAATACGTAATGAAGCAACATAAATAAAAATTAAAAATGAGAAGGAAAAAAAGCAGGACACTAATACAATGGTCTCTGTTCTGTGGTATACTTTGTTAAAACAGGAAATAGAAGTAGAAAAAAATCAGCAAAGCAATGTAAAATAATGGCAATGGAATACACTGTTGTGCAACAGATAGATGCACAAATACAGTGATGCAGTTATAAGTGGTACAATTTAGTACAGCAGTACATCTACAAAGCCAACATCTCAAAATTATTTTATTTATTTATTTTATTTATTTATTTAGTTTGTTTACTGGAGTGGTATATAACTGAAATATTACATAATAATACTACATATTACTACATATTACTTAATATTACTTCTACAGTTATATCAAGAATCTCCACGGCATAAAAAATATTTTATTTATTTATTTTATTTATTTTGTTTATGAAGTAGTATATAAATGAAATATTACATAATAATACTACATATTACTACATATTACTTAATATTGCTTTTACAGTTATATCAAGAATCTCCATGGCAATACCCAGATTTGCTCTGAGTTACTACACAATGGTACCTCCTATACTGAGCCAACAGATATTGCCAACATACTGGCAGACAGATTCAGTGCCAACTTTACCCCCCCTTAAAGGACCAATCACAATACTGGAAGAATGCCAGGCATCCAGCATTACTGCTGCACAGGTTAAAGCTGCTTTGTCCAAGGCCAAGAATACAGCTTCCAAGGGACCTGACAATATACCTGGCTGTGTTCTACATGAACTACAAAGTGAACTAGCACCACACCTGGTGCCCTGTTCAATCACAGCCTCACCTCAGGCTTTGTCCCTACAGAATGGCGCACTGCTACAGTCATCCCTCTCCATAAAGAGGGAGCGACTACAGACCCTGGGAATTATCTCCCCATTAGCTGGATGAGTCTCATATGTAAGGCTATGGAGTGCATCATCATGGACCTAATTAACAAGGATATAGGAAATCTCCAAACTCTGGATGCCATGCAATCTGGTTTTGTGAAGGGTAGATCATGCCTGCTCAACCTGGTTGATATCTTTGAGTCAGTCACCAGAGTTGTGGATGAGGACAAGGCAGTTCATACAGCCTACCTTGATCTGGCCAAGGCCTTTGATACCATTCTCCACTCAGGACTTATTGATAGACTCACCAAACTAAATATCAACCCCTATATCACTAGGTGGGTTGCAAATAGGCTCACAGATAGAACCCACAGTCTGAAAGTAGCAGACTCCAAGTCAGACTGCCGACCAGTCATGAGTGGAGTCCCACAGGGATTGGTCCTGGGTCCTCTCCTGTTTAGCATCTACTTCTCAGAAGTCCAGGCCAGCATGGAGGGACTCTGGCTGACCAAGTTTGCCAACGATTGCAAGCTGGGAGCCATTATTTACTCTCAAAGTGATGTAGACATCTTACAAAAAGGCCTCACTGAGACCAACGACTGTTTTCGAAACCATGGTCTGAAGCTTAATGCCAAAAAATGCATCGTCATTCCTTTTGGGAAAAACTCAGTTCCCACTAAGTCCCACGTTGATGGTAGCCCACTGAACACTGAAGGCTTTATAAGAGATCTGGGGACACAATTGACAGCTACCTCTCCTTCGACCACCACATTGCCACTGTGATCAGAAAGTCCTTCTATGTGGCACATCTCATTACCAAGGGATTTGCATCCAGGAAGAAAGAGGTCATTATCTCTCTCTCTATTCTCCCCTCATTAGACCAATCATCGTGTATAATGCCCCATTTGTTATGTACCTCACTAAACACCTGCAACAGCTGGAAAGGTCACAAAAGTACCTCATGAAGATGATCCTAGGCCTTAAACACATACCCTACACGGACAGACTCAAAAAACTCCAGTTTTTCTCTGTCTCATACTGTCTTTTAAGAGGCGATTTCTGCTTGATGTAGAAAGCCATGTCTAACCTAGCCCTGTTAGAAATGTTACACCTAAAGAAATCCAAATCCCTCTGCACCACATGCTCCAGGGGCCTCAACCTCACTTCCACAATCAACAGAACATGCTGGAGGGACAGGTTCATAACCCAGAGACTGCCCATGCTCTGGAATAGACTTCCCATACATGTCAAGCAGAGCACCTCACTGGCCGTTTTCAAGAGAAATCTTGATGAATGGATGGGAAATAGAAAGTTCATTCTGGGGATCACTCCAGTGGCTCTATTTGATAGAGGCACCAGGATTTAATGGTGGCATGATGCCAGGGCACTTCTATGGGCTAGGCTTGTAAAGGCTCCAGGGCCATTGGCCTAGTACACACCTATGAACCTATGAACTTATGAAGTCAAGCCCAGTGTTGAAGGTCTCTGGCTGACTAAATTTGCAGATGACTGCAAATTAGGAGCTGTCATTGAATCCCACACTGATACAAACAACTGATTTCAGAGCCATGGACTAAAACTAAATGCCAAGAAATGTATAATACTATTCTTTGGGAAGTCATCCACCCCTTATAACTATCATATTGACAACACATTCCTTAGATGACCCAGTAGTCAGGGACTTAGGGACACACATAGACAGTAATCTAGCCTTTGATCATCATGTGTCTACAGTAGTGAAAAAATGATTCTATGTTGTGCAATTTATAAACAAAAGGTATGGCATCTAGGTAAAAGGAAGCATACCTTTGAACCTCTCAGAGCCAGATATCTGGATAAAGCCACAAATAATGGGGGGGGGGGGGGCAAAGGCTCAAAAATAGGGACAATTTTTAAACATTGTTCTTACAAATTTGGAAGATTGCTAGAATAACATTGTTTGCATTGGCATGAATTTACTGAAGGGTATGAAGTCTGTAACTCAAATGTCTGTCATCATTTTCTGATTTCAGTCTTTTTTGATTCATCAGTGATTTACCAGAAAACCACAAGTTTATGAAAAACAGAACAAAAATATGACATAAAAATCTGGATATTCTATAAAAAATCTATACAGTTGAGAGGTATGAAAGGAAGTCATTGTTCCACTGTATTCGGCATTATTCAGACCTATCGTTGAGTACAATGCCCCCTTTGTTATGTGCCTAACCAGGCATATCCAACAATCGGAATGTCCACAGAGGTTCCTCACTAAAAGAATACAGGGTGAAAGTAAAGTGTCCTATTCAGACCACCTCAAGGCCCTATCCCTGTATTCTGCCTACTACAGGCTATTGAGGGAAGATTTATGCCTGGCATACAGGGCATTGTCAGATCATATTCTGATGGCCCTCCTGCATATCCACAAAACAATCAGCACCAGAATTGCCCACTCTAAACACTTAAACCTTGCCTGTAATATAAATATTACCTGCTGGAAAGACAGGTATGTATTCCAGAGACTACCCAGTCTCTGGAACAGGCTCCCCATCCATGTGGAAAAGAGTTCCTCCCTAACCCAATTAAAGTGCAACTTGGACAATTGGATGGGCAACAGGAAATGTATCCCTGGTTTGGCACCAATGTCTCTAATGGACACAGGCAACCTGTAAATGGTTCATCAACCAAGCCCCTGCTTAAACTTATCAAGGGTACCAGAACTTGATTTGGGATGCATGGCTAGGCTTAAAAAGGCCCTTGTGGTCGTTAGCCTAGTAAACACCTATGAACCTATAAATAGAATTCCTCAGTGCTACGACACATAGGTTAAGTGCAGTAATACAGTAATACCAACAATATAATACACTTACCCTGCCATATGGAGAGTTTGAACTATTTTCTCTGGTAGGCAGTCTGGTTCTCCTGAGCCACTGTAACACACAAAACAACCATTATTTGACATGGCATCTCCATGACAGCAGAAGGCATTTACAATCTAGGTTCAAGGCTTGTTGTATGGTAACAACCAGAACAGACTGCTCACTATAATATCAGGCCCATCTCTCTTCCTCGGGCCCATCTCTCTTCCTCTCTCCCTCCTTTCAACCTTTTCTACCTACTGGTAGATAAAGTCTGGGTGGTGCCTACTCAGATCACTGTATTTATGTTGGAATTGTTCATCAAAGTGGGTGATTCAAATGGCATCACTCACCATGCAAGCAAGTATATGCCAGACATCCACTTTATATAGAGGACCTTCACAATCACTCAGCAGGTGATGCCTGTACTACCTGTGCAGCAGGTATAAAAAATGCACTCCTTGTTGCACAATGCAGGAGCCCTGTCAGAGCCAGATATTGCTGAAGCCATGTCCATTTGGCAACTAAAGTCCAGGAGCAGAAATGGTAGACAGGATGCACAGCCACTTGTTGTGAACATTCTGTGATGTGCATCAATAGGCAGCACAGTAGCATGAGGCATGAGGTCAGTCAGTAGCATGGTGAAGGGTAACATTAGTGCAGCCAGACCCCATGGGTGCTCGCACCATATATGACCTCCCTGTCTGTGAATGTGTATGGCAGGCAACTGGGAAACATGATGAATATATTCATTAGCATGATGCAAATGGTAATTAGCACTGCGAGGATCCGAATGTGCACATGTCATACATTACTCAAAGGTCATGTAGGAGCAGGTCCAGGCCTTGCCAAGTGTAATATGAGTGATATCACATTGTGTTATTGGTGTGATTCAGAGACAAGCATGCTAAGACACCTCATTAACATAGCAGCTGCACTAAAATCCCCAGTTTGGTACAATAAAAATGTGGTTGCTAATTTGGGGGCAGCATTACAGTGAGCAACATAAAGAATATAGATTAAGTGGCTATCCAAGCATACAGCCATGTAGGGAAAGTGACAGCAGAAGAGATAACTGATAATGAACCCCAGGATTGCAGCAGTCACTGCTGAAGGGGCAGGGCAACTACCGATGCTGTCATACAGTAGTGCAGTGTGTGTGTGTGTGTGTGTGTGTGTGTGTGTGTGTGTGTGTGTGTGTGTGTGTGTGTGTGTGTGTGGTCTTGCACTAGCCATGACAGAGGACTGAAAGGCTGTTGGGGCGTACACTGACTAGGCACAGGGAACAGACCAGACAAGCTGCAATGCTTCAGGGATTGTTCATCTGTCTACCTCTTCCCTGCACATTCTACTTTGTTCAATGCACTGCATTACTCATTTTGGAATGGTCCTCACTAGTACAAAGGAATGCAAAGGAGTACTGCCAGGGACTTAAATGGGCTTAATCAATCCATCCCAAAAATAGAAAAAAAAATCCAAAAAGAATAAAACCCTTGTAAATGTATACAAGAGGAAGACAGAGCATTAAATAGCAAAAGGAATGACCAGTATTTTTTTAAGCTGAAACACAATAAATGAAAAAGCGACTGAGACACTGTTCATTGAACAAAACAAGAATTTCAAACATTCTGTGGTTATAGAAGACATAGCCTGTCATACTACCACTAAGGGAAAATATGGAAAATGGAATGATAATCCTCAAGTCCGATGTTGCAGAACTGAATAAAGTGTTTGATACGATTAACCAAAAATACAGTGAACGTGAGAGAGGAAAATCAAACCTGCTGTTAAAATATGGCATCTTAAATAAAACTATGCATGATAACTATGCCATGATTCAGATATAATGAGGTCAAGACCACCTTGAGTAAGGCTCTTGGTGCACCCTACAAGGAATAAACAGAGTAGCAGAAGTAGTACACTAGGGGATTATATACAGAAGCACAAAATGTAATCAAATTTGAACTGACAGTTGCAGAAACTGAGCCCAAGCATTTCAGAACATAACAGGAAAGTGTCTTAGTGATATCAACTAAACTGATGAGCAAAAGAAAAGAGTTCATGCCACTGAGAAGTGTGCATACCATGCATACTCCCAGTTGGGATCTACTGATAAATACTGCCACAACTGGAAGAACAGCCCTTTACCCATATAGGGGAGGGGTTGGCATAATGGTTAAGGTCTTTATCTCAGAGATACAAGGTACAGGGATTTATTCTGACCTTTGGTTATTGGCTAGGCTGCCTAGTTTTTGCCTGTGAACCTCTGAACCAAGGAATCTGAGCCAGAAGACGGAGAATCTAGCTGACCCTTGATAATCATCCCCACAGCTCTTAGCTGGAGGGGGATGCCATGTGGTATAATGTCCCCTGACAACTTTAGGGTGTGTACAGCTGATGTTTCAGTGCAGTCAAAGAAAATTTACACCAGCCCTGAGTGGAGTAGGCCACACCACCTCCTTATAAACAGGAAGTAATGAGAGAGGGAGTGAGAGAGAGAGAGAGAGAGAGAGAGAGAGAGAGATAAGCCTGCTTGGCAGGGAAAGGAAGTATTTAGAGAGCCAATGTTGTAGAGACAGAGAGGAAGACAGGCAATGTAACTGAACACAAGAGACATCAGTCTGTTATGTGAAAGAGGGATTGGATATTGAATATAAAGGGCTGTGGGTGACTTTGTAAATAGAACAGACATTTTACCTCTTGTAAATAGGAACCGAATTATGAATTATTTACCTGAGCTAAGTTTTTTCATTTATTAACCTCAGCTGAATTGTGAGTATTCTTTATAATGTGGTTGAAATGGTGTAGTGGTACTGCAGATAATCTGTACTATATAAATTCATTGTAAATTAATTATATTGACACCACACAGTCAGTCTCCTGAGTGCTCGCTTTGCTCTTTACTAATATATATATATATATATATATATATATATATATATATATATATATATATATATGTGTGTGTGTGTGTGTGTGTGTCTGTGTATTTTGTAGCAATGTACTTTACTGAACATTTATTTGTTTGATAAAGTGAACTGTAGGCTCTTTTTTTGCAAAAATCTATGTTGCTGAATGTGCATATTGCCAGAAATGGTAAGTAGTGTTTAACAGTTGTGACTGGGTCTGTGCATGTTTGTGTGGCTAGGGTTTGAGTTAGGGTTAGGTAATGGGATACTTTTAGTACTGTGTATTTAGGTTGGAGTGTGTGTGTGTCTGAGTGTGAGCATTTGCTCTTTAGGGTTAGAGTCAGGTTTAGGTTAGGGATAGTTTAAGCGTTGTGCATATTTGAATATGTGTGTGTGTGTGTTTAATGTCCATGTATCTTAATTAGTGGTACTGTTAGGGAAAGGTTTTTTCTTAGGGTAATATATAGGGTTGGGGTTGGGGCATAGGTAGGGTTATGGTTAGGTTTCACATACAAGTAAAGTTGTGTGTGTGTGTGTGTGTGTGTGTGTGTGTGTGTGTGTGTGTGTGTGTGGGGAGGTGTAAAGCTCCACTATTCAGACAAACTTGGATCTCAGTGTTGTGGTAGGGTTTTTGGTTTAAAGATCGCAAAATAGGAAACTGGATTCTTTTTGTGATCTTTTGTAGGGTCAATGTTGTTAATGTTTAAATTGTATATATCGCTCTTTTGTGTGCAACATTTTAACTTAATATTTCGGTAATTTATATTATGCATATGCATACACAAAAGACACTCACACACATGCATATATATGTGTGTGTGTGTGTGTGTGTGTATCTATCTATATCTGTATATATATATATATATATATATATATATATATATATACACACACACACACACACACACACACACACACACACACATATGTGTGTATATATATATATATATATATATATATATATATATATATATATATATATATAAAAATACTTGTAACCAAAAACACCACGACCCAGCATACTCCAAAACTTAAATAAAACAAAAAACGTTGACCAGAAAAGTCACAGCATACAGATAGTTTAGTAGTTTCAGGACTTTCATTCCAGTAAAGCAAGAACTTCCTCAGAAACAATGTAGCAACTTCCTACATTCCTTAAACAGCTTTAAAGGTGCCAGGCATTATAAAAATTAAACACACATAAATTATTATTGTAAAATGAAAAAATAATGTTAAGAAAACATTAAAAAACAAAGCCCTATAATGGAAACCATTAAAAGTATTGTATATAACATACTGATGTCTAAAGTGTAAAATTTAAAATGCTATATGCCTCAAATGTAGTCAACCCAGAGCACAAACCTATGTAGAACACTCTGTAAAACCAAACTGCCAAATGATGCATCACCCTGGTTGACATAAAGCTTAATACTTTGTGAAACCTTATTTAAATTTAATAAAATGCCAGGAATCATTTTAAATACTAGCTGCCTTAACTCAAAATGGGTTTTATGGAAACAAAGTCATTCAATCCAGGGAATGCTCCTGCATTCAAAATCAGCTGCCAAAACAGTTCACATTGCTCTAGATGCAATTCCCAGTCCCCACCTCTTGTAGTCACTGGAACCTTCTCAAGCACAGAAAACCCAAACTTTTTAAACTCAATGCATTTAGTGGAAAGCTTGTATTAGGCGTTGACATTGTGTGCCTTTTTGAGGCATAAATATGCTGGTAAATCCTTTGTCTTAATGGGCCAATGGTCTTGTCAGCATAGAACGCAGGTAATGAGGAGCAAAAAGCTATTTACCCAACCCCTTTCATTTCACAGTTAAAGTTCCCTCTGACTGTTAGCAGTCTGGGGTAACCTGCCACCATGTAGCATGTGCCCTGTAAAATAAATCTACATTATTTGCAAGTCCCATAGCATTTCATGCCGGCATTCTTAACCACATCTTCACCATCCCTTTATTTTCTAAAAGGAGTTTATGGTTCTTTCTATTTTTGTAAACAAATCTGGGTTGCATCCCAATCTGGTCAAGCATCCCAAAAGTTCTAAACACTATGTTCCAATGGTTGTTAATAATTTGTTTCAAACTGAAAAAATCTATACAAAATTTCACTATAAAAACTTAATTCGAATTCT
The DNA here is from genome assembly GCF_019279795.1 of Protopterus annectens. Classification (NCBI taxonomy): domain Eukaryota; kingdom Metazoa; phylum Chordata; order Ceratodontiformes; family Protopteridae; genus Protopterus; species Protopterus annectens. The sequence continues at coordinate 11,651,067 of NC_056731.1, forward strand.
TGTGCTTGACCAGACACTCTTTGTTCTCTGATACATGTGAATGACTTAAACGTGCTCCATATTTTGTGTTTCTCTGTTCACAGACCCATTGGTAGATATCGTCCACCAGCGTAAATGGATAACCACGTTCAGTTTAAAGATTAACCATAAAAGGCTCCTGTGTATTAGTTACCCTCTGACAAAGTTCTTTTTCTGCTAAAGGGGGTGCTGGCTGTCAAAATACAAGTAGGCACTGGAATATGCTGGCTTTACATAAATGTGAGACTCGTACTTACATTCACTCTCATTCTTGTAGATAGTGACATCCAAGAAATGAATGACGTCATTATGATATTGATTGGTGAACTGAAGGAAGTTGGTTGACTGGTTTAAAATTTTGACAAAAAACAAAAATTCCTCAACATTTCCTTTCCACAGAATGAATATATCATCCAAATACTTGAGATACCTTTCCATGTGAATGAACAGTGGGGAATTAAACACAATACTGTTTTCCAAGTCTCACAGTACCATGTTGGCAAAAATGGGGGCTGAAGCTGCCCCAATTGCAAACACCTTTGTGTTGTTTATAATACTCAGCTTCAAAACACATGAAATTTTTGGTCAAGACTGTCTCCATACACTGGTAAACCAGACTTAAGTCATTACTACTCAGTTCTGAGACCTTCACCATGGATTCTAAAAACCATTCGAACCCTTGGTAGTGAGGGATAACAGAGAAAAGGTCCTTAATGTCAATGGTCACAAAAAATCCCTCAGATAAATATGGTAACCCAGCCATGGTCTCAATAAAGTGCCAAGAGTCCTTGAGTAAATGCCCCTTGTGGTTGTAAAAATGCTTCAGTTTAAAGTCCACAGATTTGGCTAGTGGCTCAGTCTTGGATCCTGCTGAAGCCACAGTTGGTCTATGAGGGGGGTCACAGGGGGATTTGTGCATCTTCGGGATCCCAAAACCTGCTGGGATCCTAGGATGTTTCACTGTGAAATATTCTTGAGTTTTAATATCCAGTCATTGGAGATAAACATGTCTTCCAAATTCAAATCAATACCATGGTATGCAATATTGATTTCATTACAGCAGACCTCTATGACAAATTCACCATTGTTTAGAAACTCCAGCATCTTGGATGGATACAACAATTTATCCATCAACACAACCCCCCCCTTGTCAGGCTTCATGATTTGTATACTTTTGTTGTTATAGAGGGAAAACAACAGGTCTCTTTCATCTGGCTTCAGGTTATAGTATAATCTCCTCTTACTAGAACACCACTCCCGGATACTAGCTTCACAAAGTTGTTCAAAAAGTGAAACTCTTGGTATAAGGGGTGGGTTCAAAGTACTGCTTCTACATAGCTTGTTATATACATTTTATATATATATATATATATATATATATATATATATATATATATATATATATATCTTATTTCACTGAAAACTAACAATATAAAACCAAAAGTAGGTAGGGTGCTACGCAACCCACCCACCCCACCCCTGCCTAACTATATATACTAACTCCAGGATCGCACTACAGTGGGGAAAAGGGCATATACATTTTATTTGTGCAACAGTACTTACATTCAGTGAAATGAGTTTTCAGCGATTTGGTGCGAGTGTTTTGAAATTCAGTGACATGAGGTTTCAGTAAATCAAGGTAGACCCGTGTGTATGTGTGTGTGTGTGTGTGTGTGTGTGTGTGTGTGTGTGTGTGTGTGTGTGTGTGTGTCTATATATATATATATATATATATATATATATATATATATATATATATATATATATATCTCCAAAAAAAGCAGAATAATCAGCTTTCCTGGAATACAAGTAGTTTTTTTTTTTGGAACTGATTTACCTACAGCTGCACACAGTGAAGTTAAATGTGTTATTGAAAATGTTGTTATGTTTTAACATTATAAGATATACTTATCGATGTATTACTGCAAGAGTAGTCTAAAAATAGTCCACTGTGTATGAGTGCTATACTATAATGTAAAATAACTGTTGTGTTTCATGCCCAGTACAGGTGATGCTAAGATCAGCATCTTCTACAAGGAAAACTGTGAGGAGAACTCTAAATGCCACCTAAAGCTTTTTCTTTCTGCCTGGTTGGCTCTTATGTCTGTACCACAGCAGTGCATCAATGAATACAGTATTGTTTACATAAACACATACATGATAAAATATTATTATATATCATTGCGTATGGATTAAAGTATCATTAGTGTTGCATTCTGATGTATACTAGAGACACTTGCCATGTATTTATCATCCTATTTGGGAACACAAAATGTAGTTATGCAAAGAACACTTGTAATACAGCTCTGTGTGTGTGTGTGTGTGTGTGTGTGTGTGTGTGTGTGTGTGTGTGTGTGTGTGTGTGTGTGTGTGTGTGTGTGTGTGTGTGTGTGTGTGTGTGTGTGTGTGTGTGTGTGTGTGTGTGTGTGTGTGTGTGTGTGTGGGGTGTGAGTGTATGTACAATGCTATTTTTCTTTATGCGTAGGAACCTATTTGTTCAGCACAAATCCATGATCTTTTTCATGCTCATTTCTTGAAATATCAGTCCACAGTTATGAGTATGTGCCATGTTAGATTCTATGGCAGTGGAAAAACTGAAGGCAAAAAATATGTTGAGTCACTATTATACAAAGTAAGCAGTCTATTCATGAGTCACCTTTTAACATTGTTTCCTTCAACATGCAGATTTCATCTGATCAGCAGGCAAATATATTTTATCTGAAGTTTTCCTAGAAAAGAGCTATTTTCCTGACACTAAGCCTAAGTACATAGCCACCATTCAGGTATGTGGGAAGTGCTGCATATTTTTTCTTTATGCAGCGCAAAGACCCTTCTCCCACTTTCTATGAATGATTATATAGATAGAGCAGTACAACATTAGTGGCTGACGTCAGTGCAATAGCAAGTGTTGTGAATGAGTCAGTATAACCAACATAGTAAAAAAACTGTATTTCACCCTTGCCATTAGTTGGTATGACTGTCTATTAGCACGTGTGTGTGTGTGTGTGTGTGTGTGTGTGTGTGTGTGTGTGTGTGTGTGTGTGTGTAAAGTACTTGTACATTTTTATGTGCCTATAGAACCATGTAAAATATATTAACTTTTACTGCATCCCGTTTTGACTTCTTGTATCTCTGTAAATGAAACAGTATCTTGTAACCAAGTCATTTATTTTGTAGATGATTATATGGAATATACTTTATTGAGTCTGGCAGCTGGCGAAAATAATTCAAGTTGTGAACTGTTAATGAGCTACTTCCTGTGGTACACAGTTTGACCTTAACCAGACAGTACTTTGGGGTAATTGGGAATTTCGACTATACTCATTAATGGAGTTTTGGATTGCATGCCTTGTAACAACCTATGCAACCAGGCTTTATTTGAAGTGGGTTATTCAAATAAGTCCATTAACCTGGACAAAAAATATTAAGTAAATAACTAAAATATGTACTACCTGCTTATAGTACTCACATTTACTGTTGCTGTTTATGCTTTTTCGGCTATGTCACAGTGACACAGTTACAGTATCATTAATGAGGTTTTATCTAGATTTATACTTGTTCTTTGGAGCTAATTATCCAGTGAATCCTGTCTATATCTTAGGCATCTTACTTAATGAACCTTATCCTGAAGCTTAGGCTTGATCCTGATTTCCTTTGAGTTTTTCACAGGTGTTATATTTTGATGCAGCATAGGGGTAGACACTAGAGAAGTACTGGTGTTTTTTTTTTTTTTTTTACTTTCAGACTAGTGTGTCTGTATCTGACTTGGTGATGGAAATGGTTTCTATGTCAAACCATCACTTTGTCTGGTTTGCAGATTTTTTTAAAGCATTTTAGCATCCCCCATTATGAATTGGTGAAATGTAAGAATTTGCATATTGTAATTGTAGATAATTTTTCTCCTAACTTCCACTTGTCCCTTTCTGTGCCCATTGTAAGTGGTCCAGAAAAAATGCTTGCAGTTTATAATACAGCTGTACTTTCCTCATTAGATGTGCTTGCCTCATCCTGTGTACTCCTTGTTCATCTTAAGCCATATTGATTCAAATTCAAGTTTATAATATTACTTAAAATTTCAGTACTTACATAACAATAAATAAGTACTAAAACAGTAAAGAACAATTACAGTGATAAAATAAAAAAGACCAATCAAAGATTAAGACCACTGGCAGATTAAATGCCCCTTGGAGTTTCAAACCATAGGTCCCCCCAACTTTTTTTGGACCCTGCATAAATGGTCATGCTCTTATGGACTCACCTTCCTGATTTAGGACCATTTTAACTGCTGTCATTATAATCCACTATTTATACTTATCAGTTAGAACCACTTGACTATCTATGTCTGATTCTGATAAAAACATGTCCAGAGTAAAGTATTCCAACTTACTTCCCACAAATTCACACTAATTCTGCAAAACCAGACCAAAGATTGTTTGACTTAATCATGACAGCCAGAGCCAGCCATTCTAGGCTATAGACAGCCCCCATACCCAACAATTATAGTCCCAGTGTTGACTGGGTGCACCTCAGGTATTTGATTGTAGCAAAAATAAATAAATATGGACACAATAATGGCTTTCAGATTTATGTCACACGAACACATACTAGCCCAAGTATTCCAACTTACTTCACAGTAATGCATTCAAGCTCTGCAAAGGAAGAATGATTAAATTGAGTAAAACAGAAGGGTTAGTTGCTTTCATCCACAGAAAGACCAACCACACCCATCAGTTCCAACACATTTGTGTATAAACCTCATCTGAATGTGATAAAATAATCCCTCTTAACCTCTTAGTGCAAACATCAGGGAGAAAGCCAAAATAATGAGGGACAAAAGCCCAGAACTGGAGAAAGATTTATTTTATATACTTTAAAAATTGCTAGAATAACAGTTTTTGCATTAGCATGCATTTTTGAAGGATATGAAGCCTGACGATCAAATATTTGTCATTATTTAGTGACTACAGTCCTCAGTGATATGCCAGAAATCACAAATTTTATGACAGACAAAAGTATAATGCAAAATGAGGGGCATTCTACAAAATCAGGGACCATTGAGAACTATGTAATTTCAACTTTGTTTCATAGCTACATTAGCCACTAGTAGTGCAACTTATTTCATATAAACGCACATTAGTCCTTCAAAACCAGATGGTTAACTGAACAAATGATCATAAGGTAATTTACTTTCATTCACCAACAGTCCTAACTCCCACCAAGCAGTTATAGTAACTTTGCCATTCATACCTCCTCTGTTTGTGATAAAAAATAATATGTCTCAACCACATAGTGAAAGAATCAGGAACAAAGACAAAAATAATGAGAGACCTAAGCTGAAAACCAGGGAAAGATTTTAAATATTGTTCTTATATAAATTTACAGAGATGCTATAATAACAGTTTTAAAATAGGTATGCATTTTCTAAAGGCTATAAACATCTGAAAAGTCAACTCTCTGTCATCATTTAATGATTGGGATTTTCAATAATTTGCCAGAAAATCACACATTTTATGAAGAACAGGCCAAAATATGAAGGAAGGTTTAGACATTCAACAAAATCGGTGACAGTTTCAAGTTTGTTTCATATAAACTGTAACCAAAGATTAAGTATTCCAATGTTAAGTTGTCTATCTCGCCTTCATTCTTGCTGGATGGGTTCGGAGCTGACCTCGGCTCTGACTCGGCCACTCTAAAAGCTCGAGAGTTGGTTCCACCGGCTCGAGGCTCCCCTTATATCCCACAATGCTAGGCGTGAGTTACCTCAGATCTCGTTTGCCGCTACAGCGATCGAGGTGTTGGTTTTCTACCGGCTTCTTGGTAAGTAAACTTTCAGTAAAGTTAGGATACTTAAACCCCTTTATTTTTAATTTTAACTACTTTTTCCCTTAGTTTAGTGGAATTCTAACCCTTTTTCACAAAATCCCGTTTCTTCCCCATAAGAACTTAAAAGTTCTCCCTCGGGCCTTCAGGCCTTTCTTCCATTCCCTAGTGGTGTGTGTGTGTTGCTTCTCTTAATTAAAACTTTTTGATAGTTGTTTTATTTTTGAGTTTTAAAAACTAAGATAAGGTGTAATCAGTGTGTTTGACTGAGTGTGTGTGGTTACACTTTCTTGTTCTAAGATGTCTGAAGACACAAAGGTCTCAGGCTTCAAGAAGTGTGATGCGTGCTGTCAGAAAATGTCTCTGACAGACAGTCACACTTCTTGTGTCTACTGCCTGGGGCCTTTGCACCTGCAGGACTCCTGTGCTGTATGCCACGGCTTCAGTCCCAGGGTCCTGCAGGAAAGAAAGAACAAATTGATCCTAAGGGGTCTACTTAAGCCTGAGGATTCCCTCTCTGTCTCTGGGAAGCCCTCCAAGGCTTCTAGGTCCTCAGCTCCAGCTACTGAGCCGAGATCTAAGGCTACTAAACCTACGTCTGCATCGGCTCCGGCTGGAGCCGATGAGTCTACAGCTTCTGTGGTTCCCTTGGCTCCGGCTGGAGCCGAGGTATTAGAAATTCCCTTGTCGGCTCCGACCAGACCTTCGGAGCCGACATCTAGGAAGAGATCTAGGTCACCATCCCTTGGCTCCGTTCATTCGGCTCCAGCATCTCCTCTGCTGTCTGAACGGAGCCATAAATCTCACTCCTCTAGGTCATCGAGGCTGTCGGATCATGACCTTCAGAGGGTAGTGAGTCGACTTCTTAAGTCCGAGGCACTGGCCCAAATGCTTCAGAGCCCGACTCATCAGTCGATGCCTGCCCCTGTCCATCAATATGTTCCTCCTCCGACTCCGTTGAGCTCGGAGCCGGGGCGTTTCGGAACCGAGACTGTGGTAGCGTCGGAGCCGATACAGATGTCTTCGGCTCCGTCGTCGGCTCCGATTTCTTCTTTCGAAGAATCTCGGCGCCGGACTTCCCTCGTCGGCTCCGAGGGGGTGAGTGGCATCGGACCCTTGTCCGACCCCACTCTTCCTCTCGGAGCTTCGGCGCTGGTGAGTTCGGCTCCGACATCGGCCTCGGAGCCATCACTGTTGGTGCCGAGGGAGGTTCTCAGCTTCTCGGAGCGGGGACCTCTGGCTCTGCCTGACAGGGGTGCGTTCGAGGTCATGCGGAGTGTGTTAGAACCTGGCTCTACTCCACAGTCGGCTCCGTCCGCCCCTCCCTCTACGGTGCCTCAGGTCAAGTCGACTCACTCCCTCATCCCGGACCGCAGAGAGCCAGCTCCTCAGGAACCCCCTGTGGGGATCTCATCCTCTTCCGAGGCCTCTCCTGATTTGGCAGAAGAGCCCCCTCGGAAGAGAAAGTGTAAGAGGAAACACATTGACTCACCTGAGTCCGTCACCTCTGACACAGATTTAGAGGATTCCGAGGGTTCCCCCCGTTCCCCTTCTGAAGATGTCTCTTGCAGACATTCTAGAAATCCTCAAACAGAGGGGAAATTGGCCAGCCCTCAACCCTTCGGAGGATAAATCTGTGTACCTTGAGGCGTTTGGCTCTCGTCCTTCCACCTCCTGGGTGTCTCCCCCCTTTGACCCCCTCATGCAGGTGGTAGCTAAAAAGGCATGGATGGCTCCTGATTCAGTGGACCCCACTCCCAGGAGACCCTCAAAATTCATAACGGCACCAGCAGACAAACAGTTCTTGACAAAAGGAGTTTCTGTGGATGCTATGGTGGTTTCTGCTGCCACTAAGAAGGAACTAGCTGATCCTTCAGTACCTGTCCATCCACCTAACAAGGAATCTAGGTCCATGGACAGGTACGGGAAGCGGATGTTCTCATCAGCGACATTTGCTATGCGTTCGCTGAACTACCTATGCCATTTTACTCGTCTTCAAAGGGACTTGATCAAAGAGGCGAGTGACATGTTGAAGGATCCTACAGCTGCGGGTTTTCAAGATAAGATGAACACTCAGCTGGCTGCCCTGAACTCCATAGCCAACTCCTCCATGCGCCTCCTTTCTTATGCGGCTGATGGAGCGAGCAGGGCCGCAGGGACAGGTGTGGCCTTACGTAGGCATGCCTGGATGCGGCTATGCAATTTTGCGGACCCCTTTAAAACGTCTTTCACTAATTCCCCATTCGATGGATCATCTCTCTTTGGTCCTCAAGTGAAAGAAACCTTGACTAGGTGCGAGACTGATGGCAAGACTCTTTCTGCCGTCGGAGTCCGTTTTTCTACTCCTTCTAGGCCTTACCCCAAAGGCCAGAAAAGTGGGAAAATGTGGTTCCGTAAACAATCTCAAGAGACTTCGCCTGACGCACAGAGTCTGTTCCCCGCCAGAGGCAGAGGCGGGAATAACAATGGTAGACGTCGCCCTCAAGGCAGGGGGGGTCCGCAGAACCAGGGCAATCGAGAAGCCTTCTCTGATAAGCCCTTTCAGCATCCTTGAGGTGTTGCCCGACTGCCCACCTTCGGAGGCAGTCGGGGGAAGATTGTCACTGTACCCAGAAGCCTGGCTATCCCTGACTCAAGACAAATGGGTACAGTCCATCATTTCCGAAGGCTATTCCATTCCCTTTCTTCGCATTCCAAACCAATCAAAAAAATCCCTTCCAGATGTTCCACCCGCTCAAAGGGATCTAGTGGTTTTGGAAATTTCAAAGCTGCTTGCGAAAAGAGCAATTCAGCCAGTTCCAGCAGACCAGCAAGGATCCGGAATCTACTCAAGGTTCTTTTTAGTTCCAAAGAAAACAGGGGACTGGAGACCAATTTTGGATCTCAGTATCTTGAACAGATCAGTCAAGAAAACAAGATTTCGGATGGTCACGCTGCAGTCCATCCTTCCCCTATTGGGAAAAGGAAACTGGATGTGCTCTATAGACCTTCAGGATGCGTACTATCACATAAAAATGAACAGATGCTCCAGAAGATTCCTCCGCTTCAGGCTGGGAACCAGTCATTTTCAATTCAGGGCCCTGCCCTTTGGTCTCACCACTGCCCCCCGGGTGTTTACCAAATGCATGGCAGTGGTAGCTTCTCACCTGAGACGACAAGGATTCCAGGTGTTTCCATATTTGGACGACTGGCTCCTCACAGCTCCCACCAAGCATCTCCTTCTGATGGCCAGGGATTACACTTTTCGCATTTGTCAAAAGTTAGGCATTTCAATAAATTGCGAAAAGTCTGTTTTGTCGCCTTGTCGCACTATTACCTTCATAGGCGCAAATCTAGACACAGTAGACATGTCTGCGAGACTAACAGATCAGAGAATAACAGACATACACAAACTGGTCTCACTCCTTTTCAACAACAACAGAATCAAAGCCAGGTTAGTTCTGAAAGTGTTGGGAATTATGGCGGCCATACCTCTGCTTCCATTAGCCAGATTCCACATGAGAATCCTTCAATGGATGCTCTTTACACAATGGTCATACCAGCAACTTCCAATGTCCCACACCATTATGATCACGCAGGCGTGCAGAAATCATCTCATGTGGTGGATGTCTTCCCCTCAGCTCTTATTGGGAAGACCCTTTGTTCCTCCCCCTCCGGTTGCTACTCTGACAACGGACGCCTCCCTGATCGGGTGGGGGGGGCATTATCAGGGCAGGACGGTCCAGGGCACATGGCAGCCAGACGAATGCCACTTGCACATAAATGTTCTGGAGATGAGAGCAGTGCTTTTAGCGTTGCAAGCCCTTCAAGACTCTCTTCCCTTGGGAACGATTGCAATCCAGACAGACAATATGTCTGTAGTGTGGTACATCAACAAACAAGGCGGAACCAGGTCCTACCCCTGTGTCGAGAAGCACTCAGATTGTGGCAATGGGCGATTTCTTCTCAGCGGTTTCTGATAGCAACGCACATCCCCGGGAAGTCCAATCAAATCGCGGACAAGTTGAGCAGAGCTATCCTCATGCCTCACGAGTGGTCTCTGAAAGACTCTGTTGTGAGAGAAATTTTTCTCAAGTGGGGTCAGCCTTGCTGCGATCTTTTTGCTACTCCCCAAAACAGCAAGTGCAGAGATTATTTCACTCTATTCCCTTTACCAGGCCAACCCAGCAGAGACGCTCTAGTCCAAGTTTGGCCCGGGGACTTCTGTATGCATTTCCTCCCTTCCCACTAATCTCTCAAGTGATACAGAAAGCTATCGCTCAGAAGGCCTCGTTGATCCTCATTGCTCCTTACTGGCCTCGACAGGTGTGGTTCCCCTTTCTACATCAATTTCTATTGAGCGACCTTGGCATCTGGACCTAGTTCCAGATCTTTTGATCCATCAGTCGGGTCAGTTTCATCGCTCCCTCCCTCTCTGAACCTCACTGCTTGGTTCCTCCAGTTCCAACCTTAGCCAGGCTTCCTCAATTATCTCACTCTGTTCGAGATATTTTGATAGCTTCCCATAAATCTTCCACTCGGAAGATTTATTTGAGTAAGTGGAAACGCTTCACATATTGGGCTCAAGGAAGGGACATAGATCCTTTCACTGCTTCCATCCAAATAGTCCTTGATTTTCTAGCTGAACTCTTCCATGCAGGTTCATCTCCTTCTACTCTTAAAGTTCAATTGGCAGCTATTTCTAACTTTCATGTGGGTATTTCTGAGTCTGCCTTAATGTCCCACAAGCTTTGCAAAGCCTTTTGAAAGGAGTTTTTCTTCTCAGACCTCCTATAAGAAATCCTCCTTCTCCTTGGGACCTAAATTTAGTTCTTACTTCTTTGATTCTTCCCCCTTTCGAACCTGCAGCCTCCTGTTCTTTAAAATTGCTATCATGGAAGACTCTCTTTCTGGTAGCTATTACTTCAGCTAGAAGAGTTTCAGAACTTCATGCACTCAGCTGTCGACCTCCTTATCTATTGTTCCATAAGGACAGGGTATCCTTATGAACCAACCCGTCCTTTTTGCCTAAGGTAGTCTTGACGTCAAACCTAAATCAAAGCATTGACCTCCCTGTCTTTTTTCCAGAATATTCCAATAGGTCTGAACAAAAATTACACTGGCTAGATGTTCATCGTCAGTTGAGGTACTATTTGGATAGAACAAAACAATTCAGAAAATCTGACCAGCTGTTTGTCTCCTATGCGGAAGGCAGAAAGGGACTTTCAGTTTCAAACTGCCTTTAACCTACAACCCATCTCCACCTCCTACATTCGTACCCTTTTGAAAAAACTTAAACCAACCACCCTAGCGGCAGATCTGCTCCCAGCCAAATACTTATAAATAGCATCTGACGCCATAGCCTACCCTGTCTCAATCTTGATTAACCGGACCATTTCTGAAGCATCTATTCCCTCTATTTGGAAAATCTCTTGTATCATCCCCCTCCATAAAGGAGGGTCCTCCACTGAAACCTCTAACTATAGACCCATAGCCATACTGTCTCCCCTAGCCAAAATTATGGAACGCTGTGTCCACAAACAACTCATTACCCACCTCACACAAAATAACCTCCTATCGAACACCAAACATGGCTTTCGCCCCCATCACAGCACAACCACAGCTCTCCTCTCCTTTGTTGACTCAGTCAACCACAACCGCAATAATAAATTAATATCCTCTGCGCTCTTTCTAGACCTATCGAAAGCCTTCGATATGGTCAACCACCAACTACTGCTTCAGTCACTGGAATCCTTACATCTTAGCAAACTAACCATAAGTTGGTTTAATGCCTACCTCTCTAGCAGAAAACAGGCGGTTCAGTGGCAAAACAGCCTATCAGACCTACTCCCCACTAATATTGGTGTCCCCCAAGGATCTATCCTTGGTCCCCTTCTTTTTTCCATTTTCATAAATGGTCTACACTCTATTATTCCCAAGGCCACCTGCATTCAATATGCAGATGACTCCACCCTGATCTGCTCTGACGTATCTCTCGCCAAACTCCAAGCCACTACCCAAAACTGCTTTTCCACTGTCGAAAAATGGTTCTCGGAACTTAAACTCTTACTCAACCCAACCAAAACCAAATTACTTCTATTTTTCCCCACTCCAGCTACTGCTCAAGCTATAGAACCCCTCAACACCAATAACCCAACCTTCCATGTGTCCTCCAATAATGGCACCATTATCTACCCCATATCCCACACCAAACTACTAGGGGTGACCATAGACCATAAACTTAAATTTGATATGCATGTAAATCTAACCATTAAATCGGTCAACAAAAAACTTGGGTCAATGTATAGAATAAAGGCCTTCTTAACTCCGCACACCAAACTAACTATTGCCCGAACCCACCTCCTCTCCACACTCCTTTATGCCTCCCCGATATTCTCCTTCCTCAATAAGAAAGAGCTTAATAAACTTTCTACTACCTACAATCACATAGCCAGATTCATAACTGGAATGCCCTATCGCACCCATCACTGCCTAAATCTAAGGTCTCTAGAATGGCTGGAACTGCCTAATATTCTCAAACTCAACCAGCTAACTGAGGCTTTTAAAATTATCAACCATCCAGACAAAACCCCCTCACTGAACAAAATACTTACCCCGTACTCCAACCTTAAATCCCTCAGGTCTTCCAAAAGTCTACAAGTACTGACCATTAAATCTAACAACGCCGGTGGTGAAGCACTATATGCCAATTCCATTGGCAAATCCTGGAATGCCCTTCCAAACAACCTAAGACTTATGTCCTCTCAGTACCAATTTAAAATACATCTTAGAGCACACCTGAAATCCCAATGGTTATGCCCTTGCTCCAATCCAGACTAAGAGCTATTGTCCCTGCCTCACCTAGGCTTCTCTCACCCTCCACCTAACCCAAAAACCCAAGAATCCACTATTTAGCCCTGTTTGTCTGGCTGTTCAAATCTGTACCTCTTTAAATCATTTATATAACTCTTGCTTCTCTTATTTGGCCTTTAAGCGTCAGTGTATTTACTTGTATTTACTTGTTTTAGCTTTATCATTGTATTTGTATTTACTAGTATTTACTTGTTTTAACTTCATCAGTGTATTTGTTAATCTAACCATGACCTTGGAGCTTTTCTCCCCAGGCCTCCACTGAAAATGGACATGTATCCAGTTGGACTAGCCCGGTCAACAAATGTAAAATAAAATAAATAAATAAAATAAATAAATTCAAAGGTATCATTATCTAGATGGCTAACATCTCTGATTTCCCTTGTTTATGAAATTAGACACCAAAAGCTGCCTAATAAACCTAAGGCCCATTCCACCAGAGCTTTGGCTACTTCTTTAGCCTTCCAAGACAGACTGCCTATTGACACCATTTGTGCAGCAGCTACTTGGGCTACTCCTCACACTTTCATTTCTCATTATAAGTTGGATTTAGCTTCTAGGCATAGAGCTAACTTTGGTTCCACTGTACTCAGGAGTCTGTTCCGTTAGGCCACCCGGGACAAGGTGCTAGGGACGGTCCCATCCAGCAAGAATGAAGGCGAGATAGACAACTTAACATATAGAAGTTATGTTCTTACCATAACGTTCCATGTTAGTTGTCTTCTTCTCGCTTCTTCTTAAGGCCCCACCCTCCTTCCCCTGGCCTGGACAGACCTAGAGGAGTTGTGATTGTGACCTCTCTTTCTACCACCTCTTTTATTAGGCATATGCTGTTGTGCATATTTCCTGGATGAGGATATAGGTCACCCTTCTTTCTCCCTGGTTTTAGAGGTGGACTTTGTTTATAGTTATTCTGATACTATTATAAGCTGGGGTTAGCTTACAAACGAGATCTGAGGTAACTCACGCCTAGCATTGTGGGATATAAGGGGAGCCTCGAGCCGGTGGAACCAACTCTCGAGCTTTTAGAGTGGCCGAGTCGGGTCGGCTCCGAACCCATCCAGCAAGAAGAAGGCGAGAAGAAGACAACTAACATGGAACGTTATGGTAAGAACATAACTTCTATTTTTTTTTCATTCAAATTCACATTAGTCCTGCAGAGCCCGACTAACCTGAGCAAATGACAAAAGGGTAAGTTTTCAGCCAGACAGTATGAATACAATTCTCAATAATTTCTCAGAAAACTACAAGTTTTGTGAGACACAGATTAAAATACGAGGCAAAGTCAGTGACATTCTGTGAAACTGGGACAGTTTTAACTTTGCTTCATACTACAGTCACCAGACAATAAATATTCCATCATATTTCTTATAAATGTATGCTAGTCCTGTACAGCCATACTCCACAGAAGAGTATGTTGCTTTCATTCATAGTCATCCCCCCACTATAATCCCTGAGGATTTGCCAGAAAATGACAAATTACATTAAAGGCACATATCAACAACACATGGAAAAGTCAGGGGCAGTCTGCAAAACCAGGGACAGTTTCAACTTTGTTTCACACACAGACAGTGACCAGAAAGTAAATATTCAAGCTTGTGTCACACAAATGCAGTCAGACTTTAAGCTGATTAAGTGATGAACATGCTACATGTTGCTTTCATCCACAGCCAGCTTGCAGCCTCCCCATTTAGTGATTGCAGTTTTCAGTGCTATATCTGGGTGCTGCCAGGAAAAAAAAATACTTTCCCCACATTACTACAACCCATCTTTCACTTTCATACTAGCAGTTTGTAGCTCTCCACTACACTATATAATATTCAGGGGGGTTCCGGTTGTTGCCTTCCAAATGAATCATGGAAAGGCAGTAAACAAAAAGCCAGCTGTTCACCTGGACAGTTTATTTATCTATTTTTAAGTAAAGAAACATTTCTCTACTTATAAATAAATAAATAAATAAATAAATAGCTCATGGTGAATAGAGTCACTGGTCTCTTCTGCACATGTGCAAATAGTAGCCACTGTGGGTATACAGAGGCAAACACTAGTGCTGTCTGCCATTTATTATTTTAAGCACATAAGCTAATAGAACTAAATTAACAGTTCTGAACGTAACAAAATGTTTTAAATTAAATTATTTTATTCACTAGCCATGGGGCCCCCGTACATATGTTCACCTGAACCTGCCCTATTAAAATTCACCACTGATTGAGTCTCATATAAAGAAGAACAAAAACGAGTCACTAAAAAGAATAATAAAAATAATGGTCACTGTTTCTATCTTGATGCAGAGATGGTAACCTCTGCACTAAATAGGGAGACAAAATGTCTGACATTGAGAAATATGGCTACCATGGCAACCATAAACAGTCAGGCTCACAAGAGTACAGTCTTCACCAGGCATTTAGGGAATTCACAGAACTGTAAGTAGTGATGATACCACCAAGGTGAACAAAACAGTTTCAAGGCAGTATACTCTGAAATTCCAGTTATCAAATGAAAATGGGGCAATCCTGTAAAATGGCACTTCACTGCTGCAAACCCTCTTATCAAATTTCCTTGTGGAAATCAGCATGGGCAGTATGTCCCAAACAGGACTGTATCTGGTATTCAAACTTCTTTACACCCTCTCTGTGACTATCCCTTGTCTCATTCCAGAGTATCAAACATCACAGACATCAGTAGTCTAGTTGTTTAATCCATCTCTAAACTAGCATGAACAAGAAATGGCCCCACTCCTGATTGATTAAGACACTCATAATTCAGTTTTAAAAGTGCCTCATGGATAGAAAACAGTAAACAGTTTGATGTTTAAAAATACCCTCATTCCAGGGTATATTTTCCCCTTTATGATTTCCTTGATTGACTGGAATTCAGCCATATTTCAAGACAGACAGCAGTAGTAGCTACTAGAGTAGCTAATAGATACTAGTGAGTATTAATAGACAAGATGAAAAAAGCAGCTAAATCACTAAATAACTAAACTAAGTGGAAGTAGCAACATTGTTATACACTGCAGTGCCCCAGTAAGTACTTGAAGTAAAGGAAAAATATTAATAAACAGGAAATGACATTTGGGGAAGGCAGCCAGTTGCTGCTGTCTTGCTCACTGAACCATATGACCTATAGTTTAACATAGAACTCTGTGCTTTCAGTAGA
The DNA here is from genome assembly GCF_019279795.1 of Protopterus annectens. Lineage (NCBI taxonomy): Eukaryota > Metazoa > Chordata > Ceratodontiformes > Protopteridae > Protopterus > Protopterus annectens. Next base: position 11,666,913 of record NC_056731.1, read on the forward strand.
CTGCAATGTAAGCTCAAGCATAAATAAAAACACACTGGCTGCTTTTATCTCAGTCTTAGGCTTGATAAACAGTATGCTTTTTATCAAGAACAGATCACTCACAAAAGGGCGTTGCCACTGCTAGGAGAGACACTTACTGCACTGAAATGACTGCATACACTCCTTTGGGTGGTTGATAGCCTGAGTAACCCAGCTCAACTGTCCACACACAGAGCACTTCCTTATGAAGAAAGCAAATTAACTGTTCTGTTCTTTGCAAACAAATTGACATCACTCTGGGCAGTTTCATTGTCTACAGGAAACTTCTGAGTTCCTAGCTTTTTTTTTTTTCAAAACAGGTTTATTGTTTTAACATATAAGAGAAATATCATAACAATTTTATACAAGTAATTAAAAATAGGTCTTATTATAATATTCAACAAAACAACTAAAGTATTTACAAAGACATCCACTACAATCAGATCAATTAATTAAACTAAAATACCGTGCTATTGAAATTAGAATTTTTTTAACAAATTTTGTAAATTATCCCATACAATATAATATGATGTTTTTCTAGTTGTTCTCATTCTAATTGTGCTTATTTCCATATGGCACATTATATTCATAACATTTTTAAATTCATTGAACGAAGGAGGTGTATCTGAAATCCAATTTCTAGTTATTATTTTCCTGGCCACTGCTAGGATAGACCATAACAAGGGAAGCTTAATCTTTTTAACACATTGAGGTACAGGGTTCCTAGCTTTGATTTGGTTTGTCTACCAGCTAATTAATTATTCTGAACTAGTCTGATTTTAAACATGCAACTTGTTTCTTGCATCTTAGATCCATGCCCAATAAAACTCACTATTGCCTGGCTAGGAGTACCAAGTCCAGTGAATTATGAGAGTATATCTGCTTCATTCAGTACTAGGGTATTGCATCTACTTTCAAGGAGACCTTGGTTACTACTCTCTTGCAGAAACATTAATTTAGATTTTGGTGGTCTGGATAACTACTGCCTCATTTCTAATATTCCTTTTATAGGAAGGGTTACTGAGAAGGCTGTCTCTATGCAAGTTAGCTGCATCCATAATCCTTTACATTCTCTGCATTAGATGTAGCACTGAGATAACCCTTACTTTGGTCTTGAATGATCTCCTCATGGGGAGGGGGCAGCAGTAATATTCTGTTCCTATCCTCATTGATTCCTTCTCATTGTTTATCAATGTTTATTACAGTACTTATTTGGGAGCTGAAATGTTTGCCTTGTACATCTCAGGATGCATTTAACAGATATGTGGGGTAATTTTTATAGGTTCATAGGTAGGTACTAGGCTATCTGCCTGAGGGCATTTATAAGCCTAGCCAGTGTGTGTCAGCTTTCGCCACCCCATTGATTAATTAACTGAGCCCCTGAGAAGAAGAGCCAATGAAGTGATCCCAGGGGTGTATTTTCTGTTACCCATCCACTTGTCAAGGTTTCTCTTGAAGAGTGTTAGTGAGGGGCTCTGCCTAATGTAGTTAGGAATTTTGTTCCAAAGCATGGGGAGTCTCTGTGACAGGACTCTATCCCTCTAGCATGTTCTATTTATTGTTGTGGTGAGGTTTAGCTCACTAGAGCGAGTGGCTCGCACTGACTTGGATTTCTTTAGGTGGAGCATGTCCATCAATTCTGAGTTGGACATGGCTTTGTAAGTCAGGCAGAGATCACCTCTGAGTAAGCGATATGCCACTGAGTACAGCTGGAGTTTTTCCAGTTGGGCTGCATAGAACATATGTTTGAGGCCAGTAATCCTCTTGGTGAGGTACTTTTGTGGTCTTTCCAGCTGTTGGAAGTGTCTTGTGAGGTACATCTCAAATGGGGCATTGTACTCTATGATGGGTCTAATGAGTGATGAGCAGAGGGACACTATAACCTCTTTATTTCTAGATGCAAACCATTTAGTAATTAGATGGGCTACATAGAAGGATTTCCTAACTACTTTGGCAATATGATTGTCAAAGGAGAGATTACTATCTACCTGGGTCCCCAGATCTCTTATTACTTCTTCTGTATTAAGGGGGGCTGCCACCTATGTGGTAATTCATGGGTGTTTTGTTTTTCCCAAATGGGATGACTATACATTTTTTGGCATTTAGCTTGAGACCATGACTTTGACACCAGGTGTCCGTCTCAGTAAGGCCCTTTTGGAGAATGTCTGTGTCAGCCGGAGAGTAAATTATGGCTCCCAGTTTGCAGTCATTGGTGAACTTGGTTAGCCATAGTCCTCCTGTGTTTGCCTGTACTTCTGAGAAGTATATGCTGAACAGTAGGGGTCCCAGGACCGAGCCTTGTGGGACACCACTTGTGACTGGTTTAGAGTCGGACCTGGAGCCCACTATTCTTACCGTGTGAGTTCTGTCTGTAAGCCAGTTGGCAACCCATCTCGTGACGTAGGGGCTTATGTTCAGGCTGGTGAGTTTTTTTATAATGCCCGAGTGGGGAATGATGTCAAAAGCCTTGGCGAGGTCAAGGTAGGCTGTGTGAACTTCCTTCCCCTCATCTATGGCCTTGGTGACTGTCTCAAAGAAGTCAACCAGGTTTAGTAGGCATGATCTGATCTTAGCAAAGCCAAACTGGGTCGGGTCAAGTGTTTGGAGGTTCCCAATGTCTTTGTTAATGAGTTCCATGATGATGCACTCCATAGCCTTGCAGACCAGGCTAGTAAGGCTTATGTGGCGATAGTTACCAGGGTCAGTTGTGGCCCCTCCTTTGTGGAGCGGAATAACCGTTGCTGTGCGCCCTTCTATGGGAACGTAGCCTGTGGAGAGGCTGAGGTTGAACAGTGTGTTTAGGTGGGGGGTTAGTTTGTTCTGTAGTTTGTGCAAGATGCAGCCTGGGACACCATCTGGCCCTATTGATGCTGTGCTTTTGGCTTTTGAAAGGGCTGTTTTCACCTGTGCGTCTGTGATTTCCAGGACACTACACTTTTCCAGTATTGTTGTGGGCCCTTTTGGGGGTGAGAGGGTGGTGAAGTTTTCACTGAATCTATCTGCCAGGATGTTGGCAATATCAGTGGGTTCAGTATATTTTGTGCTATTTTGCACTAGCTCAGAGCATATCTGCTAGTTGCCACTTAGATTCTTGACATAGCTAAAGAAGGCGTTGTGGTTATCTTTCAAATCCTTGGCTATTTTTTTTTCAAAGTTAGCCTTGGAGGATTTTATGAGGGACCTTAGTTTCTTACTGATACTGATCAGGGATGTCTTTCCTTCTTGGGATTTGCTTTTTTCTGAACTAGTTTCCTTTTTTCCTATTTTTCATCTTCTTATGTTACATACTGGCATAAGGTGAACTCATTAGGAGAAGATGTCTTTGGTATCATTGTCATGTTGATTATATCCAACTTTACTTGTCCTTCCCTCAGTATGATGTGTCTATTGTGGATTCCTTAGGTGAAGATTTGAATGTATTCAGAAATGGATTGCTGTCAATCATTTGTGGCATAACACATGTAAGACAATAATCCTAATGAAAGACCAGCACTGGTAGAGTTTTTAGTAGACTTTAGAAGAGAAGCTGCTGTTAAAAAGGGATAATTAGTAGGGCATATAAAATATTGCATGATAACTATAGGAATCAATTAGAGGAGGTCAGAAAGGTTTGGGAAGAGAAACTGGGCGAGGAATTCCCAAAGAAACAATGGTGGGATATACGTTTGGCTTCCAAATATGCAACAAAACCTAGAAGATTTAGGATCTTTGTTTGGAATTATTTGCATAGGTATTTTTATACTCCAAGCAGACTCCAAATAATTTTTTCTCAGGCAGATTGCAATTGTTGGAGGTGTGATGGGAAAGAAAGTGGTAATTGGGAACATAATTTTTGGAGAGTTTAATGAGTTGACAGACTTTAAAAAATTCCCTGTAGACTACTCTATCCGATATACTGGGTGAGCAAATTATTTTTTGAGCTGTGGTACAGACTCGGAGTAGCCTAGACAGAGTAAAGCCTTGTTGAGTTTAATTCTGGTAGATGTGAAAAAAGCAATTACAAGAAAATGAAATTAAAGTCTACTTATCATATCACATCCATCTGCCTGCCCCCAGTTCTACAGAGTCTACATTCGCAAACAATATGATGAGGAATGACCTTTAAAATCTTGATATTATTTTCTTCATCTGTTAATGAAATGGGCTGACCATATCTTGGAGAATTTCCTACTATTCAAGTAGGTTGCTACTTTAGCAGATGGATGTGCCAAGGCTATAGTTTAGAACTTCAGCTACTAGTTCTTTCTGTCACCAGGCTTCACACCTCTGTGACCTCCTGTATTAGTAGTTGAACATATTCCCTAAGCTGTTTTAAGAGGCCCCACAAAAGCCATTTATTTAACTTTGCATGACATTACTTAGTTTTAGCACATTTGACATTAGTTTTAGCAGTCACTTGATCATACCTTTCCAAATAATAATCTTATATCCTGCACTGCCTGGATATTGTTATTCTTTTATTCATTTATTCTTATTTTGAACCTTTTAATTGTAATGGTGATTGGGGTGAAGCAGGCTCTGCCTTGTATGTTTGTCTTGAGTATATTGGTTTGCTCTAAGTAGCCTATGGCTTAATAGGATCCTTGTGGTCCAGTCAGGTGACCTGTTGAAAATAAAACTGAAACTGTCTATCCCAATTTTTGAAGAAGAATGTCATTTGAAGAATAACTTACAAGTACTAAACCCAAATAATAGCTCAGAGAGGTAAGAGCTTCCAGCATGAGCAGCAGGAGGTACTGATGTAGCAAATGTATGATGTACTCAGCAGAATGGTTCAGAGAGGAGACGGGTACACAGCCAGCCCATGGCACTCTGTTAAGCACTTTGTCTATACACCAACAGAGTATCACCTGCTAAAGGTCAGTATCATTACCCTGGAGAAGAGTTCTCTGTAGTAACAGGATATTTTCATATGCCAGCTCATTGGTACTGATAATGTTCCAAACAAGCTGAATTCATTTCTTCTATTTGTGATTTCTAATGCAGTGAAGGGAAGAAATCAGGTTGGATAGACAGGGAAGGACACAAATTTTCATTAACAGGACTATCAGAGAATGAGGGATGATCCATTTTAATACTTATAACTGATAAGATATGGGCAGATAAATGCTTGGTTTGCACTCATTCTTTTAATGAATTATGTGACTTACAGTATATGTGGTACATGGCTAAAGGTAATTTGGTAGTGCTTCTTGATTTTAGCAGTGATGCTTATCAAAACTTATTGACCTTGTATTTCATGTCTGCAATCATGTAGGATAGAGTGCAGTAGCTTGCATAGCCCAGTGCAAGAAATTGACTAAAAACTGAATTAAATGTTTAGCAGCATCTTCACAACCAGATAATAAAGAGACCAAAACCGCAAAAGAGATGGCATAATTGTGCACATGCATACCAAACTTGTCTACCAAAATTGTTCTGTTTCCTCATTGTGAGCATGAAACTCAGTATGGGGTGGACAAGAAGAAAAAAATAGTAACCTGCTAAGTTTAAGCTACACATTGTATTTTCTCCTAACATTGTATTCATGTCTTGGGGTTCAGAGAATTAATGACATGTCCATAGTAGTTTTGTATAACCACTGAAAATTCCAGAAAGATTCCTCTTATTTTGGAAAATAAATCAGTGTCGGAAGAATATGTAGAGTACCTCCACATCAAAAAACTTTCACATGGAGGTATTCCGCAGTATGAGTTATATTTTACATTAAAATATACACGCAGGATTCAAGAACCTCCATGAAGGTTTTGCACAGAGCCTACACAGTGTTTTCATGTACACAATGTTACTTATTGCAGGGCATCACGCCATGCATATTAATGAGACATGGTGCATGTAAGCAAGGTTTCATGGCTTGTACCAGTGTTGCTGGTTATGAAACCTCTAATATGAATGCGGATCATACCTCTCAACCTTTTAGTACAAGAAAGCAGGGCAAAGACTAAAATAAGGGTGGGACAAAGGTCCAAAAATAGGGACAGATTTTAAATAGTTTGTTCTTATAAACTTAGAAAGAATGTAAAATAATAGGATTTGTGTTAGCATGCATTTTCTGAAGGATATGAAGTATGAAACTCAAATGTATGCTATTATTTATTGACTTCAATATTCAGTGATTTTCCAGAAAACAACAAATTTTACAAGGAACAGGTCAAAAATATGAGGCAAAAATCTGGACAGTCTGCAGAAATCTAGACAGTTGAGAGGAATGATGTGGTTAGCATTTCTGTGTAAGACTGCCGGCTGTGAAAGCAGATTGTATGACAGCACAGCAATTGCTTTTCCCTTTTTTGAGTTTTCTTCATTAAAGTTTGTTTGGGGTACTGCCATAGATTCTTTTTCCTTATTTCAACTATTACTCCATTTTGATTTGTTTTGGCCAGTGTTTCTGCAATGTCCTGCTTAGCACAAATGTGTTTGGCCATGCTCATCTGGTTTGCACTAAGCATGGCAGTGCACAGACTGAATGAATGGACCACCCATGTTGCAGACAGGACCCAGACAGCCACAGACATAAACTGGATGCATTCAATGAATACTATTGGCCATCTTGCAAACCTGGTGAGAAGTGTTGCACTGTGATTAACAGTGAGAACTTTACAATGAATACTAAGATATGGAATGTCATCTAAGTAATCCTGTGGCAGCAGGTGTTAAGTGTAGGTCTGGAGTGCAGATGGTCCTGGGTTCTAGTACAGGGTGTCCAAACTTTGTTTTCCTGTTTTAACATTGCAGATTATAGCAATGAAATGCAACACTATTTTCTCAGCCTTCATGTGGCAACATCTGTAAGTGTAGGACTACTATACACATGGTCCAGGGTTTGAATACAGCATATTCCATACACTTTTAATGTTGTACCACTTCACATTATAGTTACTCTCACTTATAACACTTGGCATAGTGTAGCTGATATTAATATTTATATGTGTGAGGGCTGAGACATTAATATTATGTCATTTATTTAAGTATTGTCAATTTATTATAAAAATTATGACTGTGGGTATATTGCATACTATGTTCATGAAAGTGTATTTCTGCTATATGGACTACCATGTCCTCCCCATTTGACTAACACAGCTACACATGTGCCTGTATATCAAATAACCTTGAAATTACATTACTTGCTACTATTGCGCACCACTTACTATCGTGCAAACACATTGCCCAGCACCGCGCACCATTGATTACCATGTTTGTGCAATGGTAAATGATGTACAACCTTTTCAAATGTTGCAAAACCAAAAAGTGCACACTCTCAGTAAGCATGATATGTGCAATTGGCAGGAAAACAGGATACAAAATGCAATTGGCGTGAAATATTCAACACTGGGCTTAGTCTATGGTAGGCATGCCTGATATTTCTGGTGAAGGAGTGCATTTCCAAGTGCAACGGTGGGGTGTTCAGGAGACTAAAGTCTTTTTTAGACTCCTAGTTAAGGAGCATGGGCCCTGGTTGCTGCAGCAGGACTATTCAGGCTCAGAATAAAGGTCTGAAGTATTGCTAGGGCTTTGACCAGTGCTACACGTATCCACTGTACTTCTGAACAATGCCTGCATCATTTTGCTGACCTCCAGAGGAGGAAATGGGATACCCTTGACCACTAGATTGGGGAATTTAGTACTGGAGACATTCACAGATGTGTAAATATCAATTACAGTGGCTAATTGTAAGAGTAAAAACTGAATATAGTCAAGACTGGTATTCATAATGGTATTCTATTCTGTTCTTATTTTTCACAGCTGCCATGGAGCAAACATAGAATGTGAGATCTCCTGCCATGCAACTGGCATAAATGGGAGAAGCATGTGGAATGTATGCATCAGAACAATGCTTTTATTGTAGCATTAAAAGTTAAGGATGGCTTAGTTGGTATTTAAAACAGTTGCATCAAATTGAGCATGCATATTTCAACTGTAAAATAAAGTATGCATGCCTTAGACTGTAGCACAAAGCAAAAGTTCAATATTCTCAAATAGCAGTGAGCATACGTCTAAACTGTAAATAGAAAGTATGCATGCAGTAGTGTGTAGGGCAAAAATAACAGTACAGTATTAGAGAGCAGTCATCATATGATGGGTTCAAAGAACATGCTTCCAAATATATAATACTGTTAGGTTTTAATCATTATTGCAATGAAACTTCAGACCTCTATACTAGTGGCACAAATAGCCTGCTGTAAACTGTAATCAGTATAATTGGAGCACGCATATGTGCAATATATGCACACATCAAGGATTGCTGGCTGCAACCTGTACTATAGTGTGCATCTGTTATGAACTGGGTAGTCTTAAAAGTAATAAAGAAATTTGTTAAGAGTTTGTGGTGTTAAAAGTAAAGATAACAGAATAGAGTCAAATAATTGTATCAATGCTTTGTATGTCACATATGAAGTTACTAATGTTCTCCCTTTTTCTCTCACCCCAACACTTGTCTTCTCTTTTTCTTTCCCCACAGCACAGCGGGGTAGGCCATTTTCTACAGGATCCTCCTGCCCCTACTCCACCGGTTACAGCACTGGTGTCCAGCACATCTGGTGCACGACCTGACATCACCTCCTCTGCTGCCCCTGCACTACCTGGCCCCACAGGTAGTTCTGCCTCAGACTAAAGGCCTGTGGCTCCCTCTGGAAGCAGTGGCAGAAGTGGAGATTTTATCACCCAAGAAGAACTGCCAGGGATGGTGCACAGGATTCTGTGGCACACTATGGGTGCATGCCTATGCCATATAGAGGATCTGCTCTCCATCCTGCTCTAAAATACCCAAAGGAGAAACAGACATCAGCCACTGTAGCCAGTGGGGCAGTGAGGTGACAGTGATGACAGTCCAGTGTGTGAAGACTTGATTCTCACTGTTACCCAGCTTAACATGCATGGGACCTCAATTTCCCCACCCTCTCCTCAACCTTGGTGTTCACCCACCTCTTGTGTTCTTCATCACAAATAGACAGGACATATAAGACAAAACACAGGGATGGTAAAGGACACAAGAGTTGGGTGAACACCATGGTTGGGTGAGGGTGGGGATATTGGAAACCCATGGACATCAAACTGGTTGACAGTGAGAATTGAGTCATCACCCACTGGACTGTCATCACTGTCACCTCACTGTGCAGATGGCTGCAGTGTCTGATGTCTATATCTCCTTGTGTTATTCAGTATAATGATGGAGAGCAGTGCCTCCATCCGGTGTAGGCATGCACCAACTGTGTGCCACACAATCCTATGCACCAACTCTGGCAGTTCATCTCAGGTGATAAAATCACAACCTCTGTCACTGCTCCTGCAGGGAACCACTCCCCTATCCTGTGGAGCAGAACTACCTGAGGGGCCAGGTAGTGTAGGGGCCACAGAGGGGGTGCTACCAGTTTGCGTCCCAGCCATGCTGGGTCTTGGTGCTGTAGCCAGTGGAGTGGGGGCAGGTGGATCCTGTGGTCCAGACCTAACCCACTGTACTGTGGGAAAAAAGAGAAGATAAGGGTTGGGATGAGAAAAAAAAAACAAGGGAGAACATTAGCAACTTCATATGTGACATACAATGCATTGATACAATTATGTGACTCTATTCTGCTACCTTTACTTTTAAAACTACCAATTCCTAACAAATAACTTTTTTACTGTTAAGACTACCCAGCTCATAACAAATGCACACTGTACTACAGATTGCAGCAAGCGATCCTTGATGTATGCATATATTGCAGATATGCATGTTCCAGTTATACTGATTACAGTTTACAGCAGGCCATTGGTGTCACTGCTTTAGAGGTCTGACATTACATTGCAATATTTATGAAAACTTACCAGTATTGTGTATTTGGGAAGTGTGGTTTTTGAACCCACAATCTCTGACTACACTATAATACCGAACTGTTGTTTTGGCCTGCAGACTAATGCATGCATACTTTCCTGTTACAATTCAGAGATGCATGCTCAATTTGATACAACCGTATAATAAACCAAAAAAGTATCTTTACTTTTAACAGTACTTTTCAGATGGATACATGCTTCTTGCATCTGTGCAAATTTAGCAGCAAGAGTTTGCACATTCGGTTCTTGCTCCGTGATGGCTGCGGAAAAAACAGAACAGAATACCATTATGAATACAAATCCTGACTATATCCATCTTTTAACTCTTAAAAGTAGTCTCTGTAAGTGATATTTACAAATCTGTGGGGTGCCCTCAGTCCTATATTCCTTGATCCAATGTTTCAGGGTATCCCTCTTCCTCATATGGAGGTCTCTGCAGTGATTCCCACATTGCTCACCAGTGTGGGGGATACCTGCAGCACTGGTCAAAGCCTGGGCAAGACTATTCCATGTTTCTGACTCGTAATTGGAGCTACAATAGTCCCTCTGTAATAGCCTGGGCCCATGTTCATTCACTAGGAATCCAAAAAACACTTTGGATACCTGGACACCCCATCTTTGAGCATGGACTCTCAAAACCTCTTCACAAATGCTTGCATGCCTATCACAGATCAAGACCAATGTACAATGATGTTTTCCCACCAATTGCAGGTATCGCGCTTACTGAGAGTGCACACTTTTTGGTTTTGCAACATTTGAAAATGGTCCGCATTGCATACCATCACACAAACACGATACTTCAGAATGCAGTACTGGTGGGCAACGTCTTTGTGCGATGGCCAGTAGTATTAATTAAATGCATCCGGTTTACGTCTGTGGCTGTCTGGGTCCTGTCTGATAACTGGGTGGTCCATTTGTCCAGTTTGTGCACTACTACTTTATGTGCAAACCAAATGAGCATAGCCAAACTCATTAGTGCTAAGTGGTGCATTGCACAAGCAGTGCCCCCCCCCAAAAAAAATAAATAAAATTGAGAAATAGTTGAAATGAGGAAAATCAATCTATGACATACACAGTAGAAAATGTTAGTACTCATGAGATATGTCTACATAGGTTTGGAATTCAACTCTCACTCCAGTGCTCCATCAGAAAACAGGATGGATGCCTTATCGATCTTTGCCACACAAACAGCTTTGCAGCAGAGAAATGAAGTAATTCCTCACACATCTAAGTGCAACTGAATGTACACTGATATCAAGGCATACACTGTTATTGTACATTTATTATATTTAATATATTTGGATGTAATGCACTTAGTGATCACACAATTTGTTATGATAATTGCTTACAAATATACAGCTCTGTCTTACCTTTCTGTTTTTCTTGGTTGTTCATCAGTTATCTGACCAGTACTCAGAGACATGCAGTGTGTAAGCAAGTCTATATCATTTACCTTAAAATGTGTACGGATAGTAACTGGGAATATTATGATATCCAGTTGCCTTCAAATGAAGGGCAGGTTGGATGGCACAAACAAGCTTAGACTGCTCTTTTTTTTGGGTGAGGGGGGAGAAAAGCTGTTTCCTGTTATGGAACATGCAAGGGTATACTGTTCTTTCATGGGGAGGGTAAGTAAGCTGAGCTACTGTTATGGCACAAACAAGGATATGTTGCTCTTGTTACTCTCCTTGTTTTGCATAATGTCTGATCTTGTGAGGGTTGTGAAGTTAGAAACTGCAATGTGTCTCATTACTTTATAACTTCTCTCTGTTATGATTTCCCATTACAAATGTATGGTGCTAAACTGAGGACATGCAGTGATCATCAGTATGCATCTGTGAATCTTCAATGCCTGAGGCCTACTACTTACTAATGGACACATACAAGTCAAATAATTATGTGCTATCACATGTTACATTCATTTCTGTACAAATCTCCCACCTTTTACTTGCTTGCTTTATCAAGTGATGAAATACAAGAACATTCTATAATATTATTATACAATGCAGTACATGTTCAGGACTTACCTTGTAAATGCAGCAGCTGCTACAGTGTTAGTTCAGGGCTGACTGTGATGCAAGCAGTATACGGCCAATACATGGGGAGGTAAAGGCTCTGTCTCTGAGTTGAGGCCAGCAGAGGTCACAGAGTTCCTGTACTGTGTCCCTTTCCACCTTGTAGCACTCTACAATGTCCATGACGTGTATGTTGTGATAAGTTAAATGTGGCATGAAAACTCTTCTCCATCTCAGCAAAGGCCTATTGGCAGCAGCAGCAGCATTGACTGTAGCCTGTAGCACATATAAATGGAGTAAAGCAGCAGCAGCTCCTAACATTCTGTCTGTGTAGACTTTGCGTCTGTACTCCACTACTTTTGAAATCCGCAGGAAAAAATAGCATGGAGTCTACACAGATGCTTTATAACTTGTTGAATATCTCCACCAGATTGATTGATTGGTTGATTAGCATGCAACTCAGTTGTTATGCTGTAATTAACATCTCTGAAACACTAAGACAGATGCAATCCATTAATAATCTACTCCATTATAAAAAGGTAAATGTGTAGCTAGTCAAACCGATGGTGAGGGCACTTGTTACATGTTTGCAGGACTTCACAAAAGCATATTTCTTCACAAGATATCTTTACAGAGAAGTATTGAACTCCAGCAGGTATGCTCTCATTTTGTTACCTACATAATGCATATGCTGAATTATATTTCTGAAGAATGTGAAGCAAAGCCTTTTATACTTTTATCTGTATGCATTAGTTAGAAGTGTACTAATGGCACAGTCTTATTTGTCAAGCCATTTCAGAGGTACACATGATTGACAATACATGAAAATGGAATGCTGTGTGATAAATATATACAAATATTCTAGGGAAAGGTCCTTTGTAAGCACTTTTAGCATTTCAAAGATATTTTATTAGAAAAATAGTTCATTTGCCTGTTCTTTTCTGGGTGGGGGGGGGCAAAGAAGAGTTAATGTTATATCACAAACTAGAACGGACTGTTCTTTTGAGGGGAGCACAGTTGAGTTACTACTATGGCACAAACAAGAATATGTTGCTCTTGCTACTCTTTTTGTTTTGCATCCTGCCTGTTGTTAATATTTCATAACTGTAGACTGTTTTATGTTTTTCAAATGGGTAGTACTGATTGCCTAGATTTGCTGTTTTATCTGTAAACAGTTGTTATGTGATACTTATGTGTATTATCATTCTGTTGTCTTTTAGGACACAAACAATGTCAGTGAGGTGGAGACCCCCATTCAGCGATGCAGAAACAACATCATTGTTGACGGTCTCTGCCAATGTGAAGCATTTCTGCTGGGAAGGGGTTAGCCCAATATGGCAGAAAGACTACAATTATGGCAGCAGATTGTTGAGAACATCAATTCTGTGGGTGGCCACAGCCGGACCTATGAACAGGTGTGCCACAGGGCTACTGACATGATTACCACTGCACAGAGGCAAGCAGCTGCAGTTGCCCGAGACCAAAGCTTAACCGGGAGAGGGCCTGCTACAGAACCAGCTCTTATCCCCAGTGAAAAGTTCCTGGTGAATATCCTCCATCATGAGAGCTCACAGCAGAGTGAACCACAGCATGTCCTTGACATGGCCACCACTCCTTCTTAGTCCCAAGAAGAGCTTCAAGGTAGGCTTTGTTATATGACCAGTTGAACACTGTTGTATAGTAACACAATTGAAATAAATGTTACTTCTGTCACAAGCCTTTTTGTTGGGGGGGGGGGGAGATTGAAGACTGCTACAGTTATAAGTTTAGTTTGGAGTTGTCAGCCACATTCTTGTTAAAAGTAGAGTTAATGCAGATATAGAGGAGTACATGTACTACCCCTGTCTTACTGTTAAATGGGATGATATTGCCCTTTCCTCTTACTTAACTTCCTTTAGGACCATTAAGAATCTAGCATGATATGTCTCCTGCAGATGGCAAGCCAAATAAATTTATGTTAGTACTGCAGATCAATTTAAAGAAATATCATAATGTGTCATTTTAGGCCTGTTGTGTGTATTGCTGTACTGTCTGTAATAGAGGCAGCACTGTTAGTTGTTTAGCATATATTGCATCATAGTAGTGCAGGTATTAATGTATTCCTGTGTTTCTTCCTTTTTATCACAGATGATCATGACAGTGGGAGTGTGGGCTTTGTGCCACCTGATGTCAGTGTCTCAGCAGATATTGATGATGATGGTGGCCAAACTGAGGCACACTCCCATAGTGGCAGTGCTTCCACTGATCTTTTGGTGAGTGTGCTACCACACCCAGATGTGGCAGCCCATGGAGTAGTGGTCCTGGGCATTCCTGTAAGGAGACCACTTCCAGCAGACATCAGTCACATTCAGGTAGCAGCACTGCATCTGACCTTGGGCATGGAGTTGCCAGTGCAACTCCTGGCAGAGCCAGTTTTCATGGTCAGATGGTGACAATAATGGACTGCCAACTCTACCATGCACAACACACATCTGTTCAACACACCAAGACATAGAGCTAGCACTGAGCTTGGCTGTGTTCATGCAAACTCTCATACACCACTTTCACATGGTGGATCCCTTCAGACAAACATACAGCAGTTACATGGTTCAGCCTGCCTGCTTCCCTTTCTTACTCATGTCCCCCAACAACACCCTGTGCAAGTGATGCTAACAGTGCCATATCCCTGTTTTCTATCTTTTGGATTCAGGGATACAAAAGCTGTGTGTCTAATGCACAGGGTGCATAGCTACATTAGTGCTTAGTATATCTGCCTTTAAGTTATTGAACTGATAATTGTATCTGTCACTTATATTTGCCTTGCCAAGTTATACAGTGGATAGCATTATCATTTCAATCCTTCATAGTGTATTCTCTTGTAAGAATTGTGAAGTCAGAAAATGCAATGTGTTTCATTACTTTCTAACGTTTCTCTTTAATGATTTTCCAGTACAAACATATGGTGCACATCATCAGTCACACCATCATATTCAGATCTTAGGATTGTATGACAGCAGTGTAGTCAAATCTCATCAGAACAGTAATACAGTATAATGCTCTCTTTTGTATGTACCTCAGCAGACACATGCAGCAGCTGGACAGACCACAGGGCTTTCTCATCAATATGACACAAAGCCTACAAACCATGCCATGATGTATGTGGATAGATTAAAAGACATGTCACTGTAATCTGTCTGGGATCAGATGAGGTGACATCTGCCTGGCCTTCAGGCTGGTGTCTGATCATGCCCTGGTGGGATGACTGCATATGCAATAATCTGATATAACCAATGACATCAGCATTGTCTGTTGAGCATATGGTAATAACAGTGTCCCACATGCTGGTGTAAAATGCTCTCTGTAATGTGTGTGTGTGTGTGTGTGTCTCTACTCAGCTCGTACACATTCACAGTTGATTGCAGTGAAAATAGAACCCCTACCTATCTAAGTACATAGACAATTTAATGCAAGCACCACAACACAAGTCTGATTTAAACAGGAGTGCAGATGAACGTATAGTAGATGACATCAGCAGGCCATGTAGGAGACAGGTTGTGAGGATTGCATGAAATAGATGTGTAGGCTTGTGCAAGTATGAAAATACTGGAAGCCATTGGAGAAGTTACTGTAGCATACCATGTCTACTCTGCTGAGTAGAGACACACACACACACACACACACACACACACACACACACACACACACACACACACACACACACACACACCACATTGATGGCAGTGAGAACAGAACCCCTACCTATCTACGTGCACAGACTACAGAACACAGTAATTTACACAAGCACCATGGCAAAATGGTACTGTAAGCTGCTAATATTGCAATAGGGAATGAATGGCAAACTGATAACAGGTTCATAATTACTAGGTATCTCCTCCAGAGGAGGACATTCACAGGACGGTAGCATCCACCCCCTTTAAAGTACAACATGGTATAGTATCAGAAATCCATCTACATACTGTGGGAGTAGAACCCACAGCCTTCTGCATCAAAAGCAAGCATGCTACCTATTGTGCTACTAAAAAGGCTTTTAAATACTTTAGCACAATAGTGTTATTTACTAAACAACAGTTGCACATTGCAAACAGACTTGGCATAAGTAGCACTAAACTCTTCCCCCTGAAGCTCTCAGCTCCTTGTAAAATGCACTTGACACTCAACTATATCTCTTAATTTTGCAGCACACGAAATCTGGAAAAAGCCAACATTTATGGGGGGGGGGGGACAAAGCCCCAAAACCAAGACACATTTTAAACATTGCTTGTATAATTTTAAAAAGTTGCTATAATTAAATGTTTTGTGTTACCATGCAGTTCCTGAAAGATAGGAAGATTGAAACTTAAATGGCTGTCACTATTTAGTGAATTCAGTCCTCAGTGATTTGCCACAAAACCACAAATTTTAAGAGGAACAGACCAAAAGGTGTGAGCCAAGCCAAACATTCCAGACATTCTGTGGACTTAACTCCTTGAACCACAAGTGGTGGTAGAGGTAGAGAATTCAGGCTCTTGTTTCTTGTACCTAAAGTACAGGGTTTGAGCCTGAGTAACACTAACCAACAGGTGTCCCTAATTGGGGCATTTTACACACACACACACACACACACACACACACACACACACACACACACACACACACACACACACACACACGCACACACACACACACACACACACACACACACACACACACACACACACACACACACACACACACACACACACACACACACACACACACACACACACACACACACACACACACACACTCTCTCTCTCTCTCTCCAGTAAAGCCATTCTGTCACTAAAACCAGATTGAACACTTACATTCCAGTAAAGCCATTAAGTAACCAAGCACTTAGTAAAGCCATTCTGTGAATGTTATATGCTCTCTCTACTGTTTAAAATTGCATGCAGTTGGAAAAGACAGAACAGGACATCAACAATGCATGCACAGACATGATGAAAAGTGCTGCCCGGGGTGGACTTCCCCTACTGCCTCCCCAACTAAGCCACTGAACTGTAGGATAGCATATCTACTCTGTTGACTAGAGACACACGCACACACACACACACACACACACACACACACACACACACACACACACACACACACACACACACACACACACACACACACACACACACACACACACACACACACACACGCGCCCACACGCGCACACACATGCACACACACACACACACCAAGTTGGCTTAATTGAGAACAGAACCCCTACCTATCTAGGTGCACATACTACAGAACACAGTACTTTGTGCAAGTGCCTCAGCACAAGTCTGACTTTTACATGGCTGCAGGTCAACTTATAGTGCATGACATCAGACAGCACCAGATCATGTGGGAGAGAAGAGGTTGTGAGGGCTGCATGAAATGGATGTGTAGGATTGTGCAATTATCAAAATACTGACAAGCCATGCCATTGGAGAAGTAACTATAGGATGGCACATCTACTCTGCTGACTACAGACACACACACACCAGGTTGATGGCAGTGAGAGCAGAAGTCCTATCTGAGTAGACACACACACACACACACACACACACACACACACACCAAGTTTACTGCAGTGAGAATAGAACCCCTACCTATCTAAGTGCATAGACTACAGACACAGTACTTTATACAAGTGCCACAGCACAAGTCTGACTTTTACATGACTGCAGGTCAACGTATAGCGGATGACATCAGCAGGCCATGTGGGAGAGAAGAGGCTGTGAGGGCTGCATGAAATGGATGTATAGGCTTGTGCAAGTATCAGAATACTGGCAAGCCATGGCATTGGAGTAGTAACTGTAGGATAGCACATCTACTCTGCTGACTACAGACACACAAACACACCAGGTTGACGGCAGTGAGAGCAGAAGTCCTATCTATCTAAGTGCACAGACTACAGAACACAGTACTTAATGCCAGCTCTGTGGCACAAGTCTGACTTTTACATGGCTGCTGGTCAACTTATAGTGGATGACATCAGCAGAGCATGCTGGGGAGAGGAAGTTGGGAGGCCTGCATGAAATGGATCAAAAGGCAGGTGCAAGTATCAAATTACTGTCAATTGATGGGATTGGGGCAGTAACTGCAGGATACACACTTGCTCTTATGGCTAGACACACACATACACACACACACACACACACACACACACACACACACGCACACAAGCAAACACACGCACACACACACACACACACATGCACACACACACACACACACACACACACACACACACACACACACACACACACACACACACACACACACACACACACACACACACACACACAGTTGACTGCAGTGAGAACAGAACCCCTACTTAAGTATACAGACTATAGAACTCAGTACTTTATGCAAGGGTCATGGCACAAGTCTGATTTGATTTATACAAGACTGCAGGTGAACTTATAGTAGATGACATCAGCAGGCCATGTGGGGGACAACAGGTTAGGAGGCCTGCGGAGGCACATAGATTCAAAGGTTCATATGAAGTCAGTAGCCTAATAGCACAAGGGTATGTAGAAGCCTAGCTGTACAAAAACATTAATACACTTATTGAGCATAGTTGGATGTTTGAGTTTAGCAAAACGAGGTTGTGAGCACCACCGACTGGCCTTGTCCATGAAGTAGCACACAGCATCATATATTACACTTTGTAGTGTGGTTGATATATGTGTGGAAAAAATACTGTGAACCAGGGTTATACTTTTTTGGGGGGGCCAACACATGGATGTATTGTAAATATATGATGTATAGTTAGATTGTGCCCTTAGTTTGCAGTGTTTGCATATGTACTTTTATGCCATACAAAGGAAATGGACAATAAACACCAATAAGAAAGCATCATATATACAGCTCCATAGCACAGTGAGCAGTGCAATTGCGAGATGGTTAACAGAGTGCACACACATGTGAGTTACACCTGTTTGTGTGTAGGTAAGCAGTGTACAAATGCAAGCCGCATTTCTAGTCTCTGACAAGCAGAATGGAATGCAACATTTGCAAGTACTTGCATGTATAGGCAGTTGTGTATTTGTTTTTTCACAAAAGTTAAAGCCATGTCAGTCCAGAGAGCAGGAATACATTTATAGGACTAAATTAATAGGATTAAAGGATTAAAGGACTTTTGGCTGCTGCTGTTGTTTGGAGTTTTGGTTTCGGTGCAACCTGCTGATTTTCTGGTGTTTATAGGACTATAGTACACAGTATACCCGCAGTCATAAATTTGATCATAAATGTGATAATACATAGATTACTTAATCAGTAAAAGTAATACTGTCTAGAATATGCTGTATTCAAACCATGTGTGTAGCAGACCTACACTTATACCTGCTGCCATAAGAATGTTGAGGAAACAGTTGTCTATGTTGTACTTCATTGCTGTAAACAGCAATGTCAGAGCAGTAAAACAAAAGTTGCACATTCTGTACTAGAACCCATTACCATCTGTACTCCAGGCTGGGTTTTCATGATGGCCAAGGGCATTACTTGAATGTCTCCAGTTTCTGTTTTTGGCTGTCTTCTTCCTAGGTTGTTCGATGCACTTCAAGAAAACAGATAAACATAGCCAAACCTGAAATATTTGTTCCCCACTTCCACTGTTTGCCATATGTTTGTGCATCATGCAAAAAGTGCAATTAAAAATGAGAAGAATAAGAAAACAAAACTTAGTAATGGACACATCATCATCTTCTTTCGGCTGTTCCCGTTAGGGGTTGCCACAGCAGATCACCTGTTTCCATTTCTTCCTGTCCTCTGCATCTTGCTCTGTCACACCAACCACCTGCATGTCCTCTCTCACCACATCCATAAACCTTATCTTAGGCCTTCCTCTTTTCCTGTTACTTGGTAGCTTCATTCTTAGCATATTTTTCCCAATATACTCAGCATCCCTCCTCAACACATGTCCAAACCAAAGTAATCGTGCCTCTCTGGCTTTGTCTCCAAACCTTCCAACCTGGGCTGACCCTCTAATATACTTATTCCTAATCCTGTCCACCCTCGTCACACCCAGTGCAAATCTTAACATCTTCAATTCTGCCACATCCAGCTCAAACTCCTGCCTTTTTGTCAATGTCAATGTCTCTAACCCATATAACATAGCTGGTCTCACTACCCTCTTGTAGACCTTCCCTTTCACTCTTACAGGTACTCGTCTGCCACAAATCACTCCTGACACTCTTCTCCACCCACTCCATCCTGCCTGTACTCTCTTCTTCCCCTCTCTTCCACACTCACCACCAGTGACATTGCTGTTTACAGCAATGAAGTACAACATAGACAACTAGTAATGGACACATATATGTAAAATAATTGTTGGCTGTCACATGTTAAGGTAGCTTCTGTACAAATCCACCACTATTTACTTGATTACTGCACCAAGTTAAGAAATACAAGGATATGCCATAATATTATTAAAGAATACATTCTAGGTTCAGGACTTACCTTGCAAATGCAGCAATTGACACAATTTTATTTCAGGGCTACATTTTCCTTGTTTCTGTTCCAATGGTATTGCACTATTCAGGAAAAAACAGAATGGGAGGCTACATGGATGCTTTTAACTTGTGGAATAGCTCCACAATGCTGAAAATCACATGCTTATGCTATAATTAGCACCTAGAAAAAACACCTGCTCCTTAACTGAGTATGCTAACTCTGTTGATACTCACTGGTACACAATGCAAACCTCTGTGCCTCTGCATGCACCTATGCTTAAATAGGATAAACATAGGTAATCTTGTTATTACTTTCCTCCATTCCTGTGATATCGTGAAAACATGCAGCTCAAAAAGTGAAGGAAAGGTTGCAGACCTTGTACAAGAACCCAGGACCATCTATACTTTATGCCCATACATGTGCTTCCACAGGACTAGTTACATGACAAGCACAGAGAAACCTGCCATTCATTCCTCCATTTCCCGTGGTTATGCTAAGCACCACATCACACAATGACAAAAATAAAAATAAAAAAAATACTTATAGGGACAGAGAAGACACACTTTAACAAACAATAAAGAGGACGAAACAGAACTTGTGAATTGTGCACTGCTTACATGCACTTTCACACTTCACAGACCTACATGTGCACCTCTGTAAGTGTAACCTGACACACCCCCTGATGTCATCATTCACTGTTGCCAGCCATAGAAAACAAGCACTGCAGCAGTGCCTACATGAAGTGAACATCTCTACATGGTTACAGTTTTTTGGGATTCAGCAATTGTAATGAGTTTGTCCTCATTTGCATCTTCACCATGCTGATAGCCATGAATCTACACTGTTGATAACTGTGTAGGTAGGGAAACTGCAGGGGAGCCCAAAGTTGTAAACACATGGGAGGGTATTACTTTGCTATATATCTGCACAGAGGAACACAGTTTTTGATAAAACCTGACTGTATTCCATCAGCTATATACTGCATATGCTTACACAACAGTATGATTAGTCTGTTTCATGGGGTTTACACTTCTACCTGTCTACATTAGTAATGAATATATTCTTCAACCAGGGGTGAGGGAGTGAAGCTGCATTTATGTCATGGTACTTAACAAGGAATTGTTACTTTTGTTAATCTAATCTTCTAGCATCCACCATGTCTAATAATTTCATAATATGTGTGTTGTTACATGTTACAGTCAGTTCTGTACAAATCTAGGGACTTTTGCTTGTTCTTCTTTCCATCTAGACTCCTTTCTGTGGCTGTATTTGGAAAGTTTTTGAATACATGGGTGACACAAGCAGGGAGTTTACACAGTTTCTTTACAGCTTGTGGAATCAATCCACTGTGTTGGTTTGCTTCATTAGCATACAATTCAGCTACTTCTGCTGTAATTCACATGCCACAAAAATTGCCAAGTTTGCATGTGAGTGAGGGCCGCTACATGGAGTTTATTGAATCTAAAACTTTTTGTGGGCTGAGATGTGCACATGGTAAAAATGATTGTGTAGGCTTTATTGAATTCCCCTTACCACTTTTTTATTCAGAAGAAATACTCAAAATAACACTGATTTACACAGATAACATAAATTGATCACACCACCTCTCCAGACCTTTTCCTGTCCTTTTTTAATGTCTTTGTATCTCCACTTCCAAAAATACATAGTCATTGCTGACAACACAGCTCTGTTTTACTTATAACTGGGATCATGTAAGTACTATAAAATGGTTTTCCATGCTTACATAAGTGTAATATCTACATAATATCACATTTGTTCAGTTTTTCCAATGTAATGTGACTGAAATATTTAGAACAATTTGCTTTTAAACATTTATGTTCTTCTGAATTAGGTCAGTGGCACAAGAAAATGATGTCCTGACTTTGACCCAGATGACCGAGGTTTAGTTAGTGGCGAAGATATGGAAGGAATGGGGGGTGAGGAATACCAAGGTATATGCCCGCTCATCTGTCTTGGCAGGGATGTGATAGCATGCTGGGACCATGCAAATGCTACAGTTTCTGATGAAGACTTAAGGGGTTGTCATTAGTGGTGGCAGCCATCACAGTAGTGGGGTAGAACAGTTGAGAAATGTGGCACCATGGATGTGTGGCAAACTGTGTTACTATATGTCCTTTGCACTTCTCATCAGATGCTATAGCCCAGCATTTAAGTGAATAATACGGCTTTATCTTGTTCTGTGCAATCTAACTTCCTCCCCTTAGATGAACACTGACAACACTGTGTTTTTATTTCCTTGCTGCATTTCAGTCTTGTTGCCCTACTTAACTGACCCACTAGCTAAGATGGAGGCCAATGGCCTAGGTCAAAAGAATAAAATAACTAGGAGAGCAGTAAGCATGGGGTTGAAAGAATAAAGGATGGCATATGCTTTTGTACAATGATGGACCCCCCGAAGGCAAAAAATATGTATGTGTGCATGTATGTGTACATATGTTCTTGTGCCTTTTTAATCCTGAGATGTGCCATATATAGGTCATCAATACAGCAGTGCATTATCCAGATAAACCTTTTCAAATTAATAAGTAAAATATGAAAATGTAAAAAGGAATGTGAAAATGTGAATTTTACTACAAGTACACAGTTGAAGTTACATGTAAATTGTTAAATTCACCTTAGCAGTTGTTCGAGAAAATTACTGAATCCAGGCATAAAACATATTCTTATATATGGTTGCCTTTTGATGGTATCCTAGTGTAACTGCTCATATAGGTATTGTAATACTTAACTTTTTTGTTGCATCTTCTCGCATGTGATGCACAGCATTTTATTTTTGTTGCATGTACTTATTTATTTAGTCTAACATTTATTTTATTGTATCATTTTGTACATATAATGTAGTATAATATTTGTTGACACTCAGAGGCAGACTGTATAACGATGCAGTGTTCTTTAATAAGGACTCTTTAATAAAGACATTCTGTATTTCGCAAAAACCAAAGAAGGATGAGCAGATATGTGACGTGCAAACAGATACGCAGGTATGCTGGGAATGCACTGATGTTGAGTTACAGTTTGATAGAGAAAACAAAAACAAACAACCATACATAAGCACATTCATATGGAGTACTGCATAACCAGGTTATTTTTGTAAGCCTGGGAGGCCAAAGATTACATTTTTGTGTAGCAACAGGTTCTGCTTATTATGCAACACAATGCATTACTTCCTAAACTCAGTTTGCTGTGGTCAACATCTGTCTGGATACAGTTGATTAATGCTTAGTACATACAACTTCTCCTTGAAATTATTTTCATCTGAAATTGCAGATGTTACTGTAATACTTAAATAATAAATAAAGAAACACAGCGGATAATGGCAAATGAATACATCCCACCTCCAAGTAAACCCATTCTGAAATTATTAAAAGGTCATACTGGGGTAGCAGCTCCCAACCATGCAATGACAGAAATATGGCAGTCCTCTGCATTATTTAAATCAGCCTTCGGTGTTAACCGCACTAAGTCCTTAGGAGAGCAGTCATTAACTACCATGTCAGTGAAACAACACCAAGTATGAGTAAAGTATATGCTCTTATTTGAGTCCATCACTTTGTTATATATCTGTCGAGTAAGACACCATTGATTCATTTGAATTTCTGAACCGTTTCTGTCCTGTTCTCCTTTTTTCATATCTGTGCATATTAAGTTCATTTACTCTGTCCTGCATTGGTTCAGACATTGAGGACTATTTTTGCTGCAATGTTCTAAATTGTCACTGTAGCCCATATGCCATGAACCTACTGGCACAAGTGGTGACTTACAAATTATCTGTAAAGCAGGAGGATGACATCAACTTTTGCACTTGTTATACTGCATATTGATAACACTATGATTGGCTTTTCTATGTTTTGTGAATGACTTCATGAAGCCCACCTACACTGTCACCACCTCTCTCCAGAAGAGAGACTTATGCTGATGGCTAGACTGAGTCAAAGCCACCCCCACTTGCCTCCAGCTATGCAGCACTGGACAGATAACACTCATTATCTGAGTGTTAATTATGCTTGAATGTAAGGGCACAGATGGATTCATGGCATGACTGCATCAGTAAGTGTGTCCCCAGCTCTCCAAGACTGCCTGAAGTTGTTGCAGCAGAATTAGTAATGAGCTTAGCAGTGGACAGGATGCTGATCATATAGTGTTGTCAGAGTTTCTTTTTAAGTTACAACTTGTGTATTAACCCGTGACTGTATGATGAGAATACTGTGCCAGTGTGGTACAATGCATTTACAAGTGCACAGACTAGGGCATTTTACATGCCTGTTGGCATTATAGATCTCTCTTTCTGCTGTAGCCTGAATCACTTCAAATCATCTGCATTGGCATATACATGTGAAGTATAATTATTGGGTTTCCACATAGTTTTAGAATTTAGCAATTTTGTTTGCCCTGAGCTAGTTACTTTCCCAAATATTGAGTATTCATCCACCATTTCATGTGTACTAGTAACCAAAGTAGGTGCCACATGTACATTTTAATTTTATTTTTTATTTTTGTTTAACCATTTCAAGGATTCATTTATGAGCGTATGTCTAGATGTAGCCTCAGTATAACAAATCTGATATTGTTATGGTTGTAGATAGACACTGTGTACTAACTTAAAATAGATGCATTGTTCTCTGTCTTCATTTGGATACTTCTCTCTTACTTTAGTGATGACTCAGGAAGGCAGAGCCAGTATCACCTGACCAGCATGGTCAGCATGTCACCATCAGCACCATGCCATCTACCTGCAGGCAATGTATGGCTTACATATTTACAGACCTACCTGCCTTTTAAGGTATATATCCTGTAGATACAAACCATTTACAAACTGGTTACACTACTGTAATCCACTTCACTGAAATGAAACCACCAACATGAAAACAGGATTCTGCAGCAAACAAATCTCTCCCATCTGTGTCAGCAAGAGTTTTTTTCAAACATTGTACCCGGTCTATATTTTACATAAGAGCTGTATACATGTATTACGGGTCTATTTTTGCTGACATGACATGCCCATTACCTCCTTTCAGTCTGAGCCCTAATTATATAAATTTGAATTTCATTTTAACTCCCCATCCCCTCCCCAAACTGTCACACCCACAAACTAAAGCTTTTCATATCATTTTCTTTTATGGCTAACTCACATACCATGCATCTTGTTTGTCTGCTAAGAAGTTTTTGTACTGTTTCTGACTTGTACCAGTTAGTATTTCTGATGTGCAACTAACTAGCATGTAGGAAAGGCCTGTGTTCTATACTATCAGTACCGTAGGCATACAGGCTACACACAGTGAGAAGACTATCAGAGATGGCTTCCAGCAAATGCACATCATACACCTCCAAACTAACATCCAGAACAGAAAATGATCATTCAAAGCTGTTACTGAAATCACAACTCTCATTTGATACTACTTTTACCATTAAGTTTATGTTTGACCTTCGCACCACAACAAAATGGAAAATATCCCCTCCAGTTCTGGGCTTTGATGACTTCAACAAACCAGAGGTGGAAGACAAAACAGTGGGTGGGGTTATGCAAATGAGGTCAAGAGTGCAGAAAAATGATTTATTTGTTCTCTGTGCTTGCTTTATTCTGCTTATGCTCATGGGGGAGATGGAGCCTATCCCAGAAATCAGGGGTACACACACACACACACACACACACACACACACACACACACACACACACACACACACACTAACATGAGAAGTTTGGAGTATCACCAGTTCATCTTCAGGTATGCTTTTAGGATGTTGGAGGCCACTAGAGATCCCAATGAGCATCCATGGTGATAAAGGAAATGACATCCAAGCTTTTAAAACCCTAGATGGGAAAAGAAAGTGTTCTGAGGCAATAAGTCGTACTTCTGCAACACTGTACTACCAGTTGCAGAAAATAAGGCTATTTTAACTGCAACATTTTATTTAAACAAGCATTATCCACCAGTGATGCTGGAGGGAAACACATTATTTGCATTCGTCATTGCAGGAAGTGAAATCACTTTTAAGTAATCCAAACTTGAAAATACTTGTTGCTGCTTTTAAAACTATATGTTTAAATAAGCTACAAAAACTGTGATATTGTAAGTACATAGATAAATTCACTATGGCCTAGAGATTTTGGGCATAAGTTCCAGTATTTTTGTATAGACTGTGAACATATGTAAAAGATGTACAACAGACCTCATGATAGCAGTTTCATTTGTTAAGAGAATAGTTTGATATTGGGATTGGAACTCCACAGTGAGACAGCAAATGAACTCCCAAGTCAAATGAAATGAAGGGTACATTATTCATACTTTAATGAGCTCCATTATGTTTTCCTTTTGTGTGATGCCTTCTAGTTAAAACTGTTTGATGACTTTTCTGTTAGAGTACATTGATTTTCTTTTTCAGATTTGTGAAGTACAATTCATAGATTACATGGAGCTCTGCTGTGGTTGAAGTTCTCTCTTGCACCAACACCCCGGACCGATAATGCAAATCACTGACTCACTGCTCTGCCTTTAGCCTGACTTTATGCAAGTCATTCTGAGGTTTCTGTCTCACTCTGGCTGAATAAACATAATACCCCTAGGTACTTGGCAATGTACAAAAAAATAGCTGTGTTATCCTCACTGTGGGTAGGATTTCTGTTACCACTTCATGATATATGTTTTTTGTTCAATTTTATGTCTATCACTTAACCCACACATAAGCTATACGTAGCTATTTGCCTGTCAATCTAGCCTGATATATCTCCTTTCCATAAATTATACTGATGTGTCAGTTAGGAATCATAGTATGACATGAAAAGGAAACAGCTATAAACTTTAGTATCACATCATAATATTTCTTCTCTACCTTTTGCCAGATCTCCACTCCAGCAGCATTCACATGTTCTCATATGACCACCTATTAACTAAATTCAGTTCTCTGTGGTGGTGCATTGACTACTAATAGACGGATACAAATGTATTTATTTATTTATTTATACTTTATTGAATGGGTTAGTCCTTCTAGGCCAATGGCCTCTTTTCGGGGAATACCTAAGGTGGTATTCGCAGTGACTAGAGGACATTTGGCCAAGGAGCTGGGGAACTTCCCCTACTCTTTTCATTAAGTGCTGTGGGATCTTTTACATCCACCTGAGCTGTCGCACCACCTCAAGCAGATGGGGCTTTAGTTTAACATCTTATCCAAATGACAGGCAAAAAAAGACTTGCATGATACCCAAGACTTTTCCAGTTTGTTCTGCAGCAAGTTACTCTTAAATGTAAAGACCATTATATGTCAGTTGTAGGCCAGGTAAAGTAGTTACAAGGTGAAAGCATACACAGACATATGAGAACTCACAGCATAGCATTACTAGACAGTAATATATTTAATGAATGACTTGTAATCCACTTGACAGATGCTCCATTCAGATTCCCCCTGGTTGAATCCCTAAGTCATAATTTTCATTCTTCAGTATTAAACCATGGTTGAAGACTGCAAACTGGATACATGGCTCCATTCTCACATCCCCTTATGGGTTATTTAAAAAGCATAAAACATAATTCAGTTAAGCTAAGGATTCATGATGCCAAGAATTTAGAGCTTCTCTGTTGATACATCATGCCTTCACATGTACAGGTGCTATTCCTTGACCTCATATATCACAGTATCAAAGCAAATAATTGCAGAAGCTTTTAATTATTCTTTGTTGATTGAGCTTATCCCACAAGGCCAAAGTTCTCTCTTCAGGGAAGATGTGCAGTAGTATTCATATTGACTAGTGGAAATTTAGCAAGGGCATCAGGTAACTTCCCCTTCTCTATTTGATAAGTGGCATTAGCTCTCATCTGCAGGATGCACACTCACAGGGCCACAGTTTAATTTCTCATCCAAAGGACAGCACACTCAAGAGTGCAGTACCTCTATTATGCACCATTACAGTATCAATACTGGAAAACTAATCCAGGACCAGGGGTCTGAATGGAGAGATGAAAAATCAGCAAGCAAAGGAGAGCAGTATTGCTGGAATTTAATTCATCCTTAAGTCTTGGTGAGTACCTTCATAAGGCAGACTTTGTTTTTTACAAAATATCACCAAGGAGACAAAGATATACAAATTGTATTTTATATAGAATATATTACAGATAGAAGTAGGTTAAAAAATAAAAAAGACTGCTGGGTGCACAAGTCCCAGGATAAAAAAGTGCTCAATCCTGGTAGGTGCACTGGTGTCAGGACTGGAAAAAAAGGACAGCGTAGAATCCCCAAGACATGGTAACAGTCCTACAATGGGGCTAGGCCAGGCTCAGGGGGAAGATGGTCTTCTGTTGTAGAAAGAAGTAGTAGCTCACAAAATGCCAGAATGTGCACTTTGCACATTTACATCATAGATAATTTATAGATATTCATACATTAGTACTAGGAAATATCATACAGGAAAACATAACAGTCTCCATTGTCTGAGTTGCGCTAGAATAAAATAAAATAAAATAAAATGATTAGTTATAGCTGACTGCTATAACAGCTACACCCTTATGATGCTTTATGATTCTGTCCCTTTCAGATACATACTGATATTCTTGTTTCTTGATGGACATTGATAAGCCACGGAGGTTTTGGTTTCATCATGAAAGTTTGATCGAAAGGTCATATACATTTTTTAGTTTATTTATTCTTTAGTCTATTTCTTACATAAGTAGACACGTAGTTTTAGTCAGGTTAAGCTGTAGCTTCAGCTTAATACAAACAGTGTCATTTTTTAGTCTAGTAAGCTATACATTCTATAGCGATACAGGTTTTCTAACAGCGGTAAGCCGTTCCATGATGACACAATATTATGAGCATTTTTTCACAGTACAGATTGTTTCGTAAGATATGGTATTATAGTAACTGAGATCTTTGAGGTAGATGTTAATACCATGAATGAATTTGTTTTTATGTCATTAGCATTCACACACGCATACATAGGTCATGTTATCTTATATATTGTTTTTATATTTTTTCTCATCATCTATAAATATTGTATTTGTTATATATGTATTTTGCTATATGTGATATATATGATTATCAATTCATGTAACTTGATTTTAAAAGTTTTTGAATGATTTTTTAGTCATACTTACAAATGTTCCTGTTTGTAGAAATAGTAAGTGTTTTAGTTGTTGTTTAGCAAGCAACAGTTACTATCTGGAGCAACAGCTTGCTTTATGCTTCAGCCAACTAATCAAGATGTTAATTGACTAATTAATTAATGGATAAAATGATTTCACTAATTAGAAGCACTATATAAGCTTTGTTTTAGCCATATGAGTTAGATCTGAAGAAGCGTACAGTTGTACGTGAAAGCGCTCATCTTCCTTGTTTTGTACCAATAAAGAAGAACTGTTTTGCTGCATTATCGTGGTGTTCCTCATCCTTGTGTTTTTAAAGTTTCCTAATAACTGATTTTTAGAGGTGAGGATCTTTGGAGGGTATTGCTGGGATCGTGCTATATACTTTTACTCATTACTTTATCCTCGGCTACCTACACACGATGGATGCTATTGCAATAGAGTTGGAATATGCTCCGAATAAATCAAATGGGAAAAGACAATGGAACAGCTTATTGGAATCCAAAGAAAATCCGCTGTTAAACATCAATATGGAACAAACGGCTATGACATCTAATACTGAAAAAGGTAACATTGATAAAATGAAAGACTTTAATGTTACCCTGAGAGAACTAGAAAACATAATGTATAAACTGTATAGACTTATTTGGCAAAGACGCCACTTAGAAGCGTGTCTACACTTCAAATTAATTCCTAGAGGGATGAGGGTGTTAGTCATGCCCTCGTATGGTGAAACTCACCCTGAGTTACTCCGAAAGTGGCAACAACTAAACCTTGATCTGGGGTTTAGTTATATAAAGCTATTGATAGAACATTTTCTACCTATAGAGAAGGACCTCAACTCACGAGCTGAATCTCTAAGCAAAGACATTCTGACCAATTTTAAGGAGGAATTTTTTCAACAGAGACTAGATAGTATGCTTAATCAACTTTCTACTTATGGCGATAAACTGCAACAAATAAAGACACGAAAGTTACATAGGGATCATATGGATTTTATTAATAACAATGTTTTTTCTTGGCCAAGATACAGAGAAACTGAAGTCAATGAAAATGTGTTTCCTACTAGCATTGATCTCAACCAAGAACAATCAATGAATCAGAGCTATGCCTCAGCAGTAACAAGCATCAGTTCCACCTTAAGAGAATCAGCTGCTACGATTGTAACCCCTTTGGCGTCTACTTCCTTGACGCACACACAGAATAATGCAATAAGAGATACTCCCCCATGTAATCAACAAGCTCTCGCTCAACAGGATGAAAATACACGAGGTGCCAAACCGAAAATTAAACAGGGAAACCTAGAAGGTTTTTTACCTCTTCCGCTGAAGTTTCGGCGGAATTTTCAAAGCAGATCAAGGAGCAGAGGCCGCACCAAGAGGAAGTTTTCAGGAGAAGGAATGACATCGGGCAACAGGAACCGAAAAAGAGAACAGAGGACTTAGTTTTTAATTTATCGCAACGGACTTTAACAGAGGCTGATCATAGACTATTGAATAAAGGACTTTCCTTCATTCCTGCCCAGGTTAGTAACATAAGCGAAGTCCTTACTGACCTGCGGCTTTTTGTTCGTAAGATTAATTTAAAATGTATGTTTAAGAATAAAGTGCAATGTAATGATGCTAGTCAAGAGAATATTAAGAATTTTAAAAGGAAAAGCGTTTTTACTCCATCGCAAACACCTGTTACAGAATGTTTCATTAAGGCTTGTGAAACAGACTTTTATAGATATTTTAACAGTGAGAAAAAGGGCAATTTATATACTAATCTGTCACATATTGAATGGGAATCACTCTATGCACTACAACATGACAAGGGAATAATTATAAAGCCTGCAGATAAAGGGGGTGGAATAGTAGTTCTAGACTACATCACTTACAACACATTGATGCTGACTATGCTTAGAGAAACTGACACCTATAAAGAAATCTATACTAATGATTTAACTAAAGTCATTTTTTCTGTACATCAAGAATTATATGATTTCCTAATGTGCAGGCAGATAGACCAAGACTTATATCAATATTTTTTGATAGAGCAACCTAAGATTCCCTATATAAAAGGGCTGCCAAAAATACACAAAGGGACAATACCACCACCACTACGACCTATAGTAGTGGGAGAAGGGTGGGTTACGGAAACGATGTCAATTTATATTGAGAAGAAGCTAAGACCCATTATAAATGAGATAAGCTCGATCTTAAAAGATACATACCAACTATTAGAGGTACTAGCTAATTTTGAAGAAGGCATCCCTAAAGATAGCATATTAATCACTATGGACATGAAAAATCTATTCACATCCATTCCGAATGGTTATGGCTCAGAGGCCATTAGACATATCCTGCATAATACTGATAGTTTCAGTAATAATGATAAGATTCTATTGAATGCCATTTTAGACCTTGTACTAAATAACAATGTTTTTATGTATGACAAGAAACTGTTTTTGCAACAATGGGGAGTGGCTATGGGCACTCCCTGTGCAAACACCTATGCGAACCTGGTTGTCTATTACTGGGAATGTATGCACTTGTTCAACCATGCTAATTTTGATAAAATGCTACTTTATAAAAGATTCGTAGATGACATCATAATCTTTTGGGATGGCACCCTACAAGAATTTTTAGACCTAGTGGAAGATTTAGAAACTACAACATCTTTTTTCAGATTCACTTTTGAACATTCCACGACTGAAATTAATTTTCTGGACATTACCATCACTAAAGATGAATATGGTAAATTAGGTCATACAATCTACAGAAAACCTTGTTGGAAGAATACACTATTAGAATATAGTAGCATGCACCCCAGACACATATTTCATAACATTGTTAAAGGTCAGTATATAAGAGTTAATAAACTATGTAAGGATCAGGATGATAAAATGGAACAAACATCGAAACTAGAAGACATGTTCATAGAAAGGAGCTATGATAGACAACTGATCCAGCAAGTAAAACTACTATCTGGATCTACTTCCACCCCCTTTATACAGAGGAAGAGGTCCCATCAGACACATATTGGACCTAAGTCATATAAGGAAGTTGTACCCTTTCAAACTAGATACACTAGTGACAACAGGAATATTACTAATATCATACGTAAGAATTGGTGTATTTTACTTACTAATGATGAGGTGAAGGACATTGTAGGAGTCAAACCCAGTTTCCTATATACTAATAGCAAGAATCTTAAAAGATTGCTATGCATTGAAAAATTAGATTATGAGACATATAGGACAAACAACAAGATACAGAGAGATATAAAAGGAGAATTGATCAGATTGAATGAGATAGGCACCTACCCATGCAAAAAGTGTAACATGTGCGCCTATATCTCGGGAGACATAGAGTTTACGCATCCCCAGCTAAACATCAGCTTTAAACCTAATTTTAGATCGACTTGTACCAGCTCAAATTTGATATATTTAGCTAATTGTTTGGATTGTGATGCGTTCTACATTGGGATGACAACAAGATCTTTGAAGGAACGCATCTACAACCATATTTATGACATCAGGAGAAGAGATCAGAAGAGTGCTCTAACTAAACACATATTGAATAATCCAGAACACAGCTTTAGGTTCAGAACATTACAACTAGTATGTCCAAGTGATAGGAAAGGAGATGTTTTTAATGAACTAGAAAGTATAGAGCTGCAATGGATTTTGAAATTTAAAGCACATCACACTCCAGGCCTAAATCAATATGTTAGTGTGAGATCAGTCCTTAAAAAAAGAAGCCTGAAATAACACATCGTCCTATTTTCATATACATAAGCAGTTCTTAGGAATTCTTTGACACATATATCAATGAAATTCTATCTCTGGGTATATCATTTTTAATTCTTTTAAAATATATATACTTTCATGTATATATACCAAGAATATATACATATATACATAAATTATTGTATTTTAAAGTTATAGGGTCATATTTAAGATTATAATTTTTGACCTACAATATATGATTCATATTGTTTTAATTTGTAATTGACTAGTCATGAAATCATATTCATAGTTATATGTTTATTTATTTATTATTTATTTAATTATACTATATTTATATACTATTATAAACATTTTATGAGAGATTTATAATATATTCTTATTTTTACGTTTTTAAATATTACATGATGTTTTTAAGGATGGTTCTACTTTTTTAACCAGAGCCTATTTGAAACATGAGTATGCACTTTGCACATTTACATCATAGATAATTTATAAATATTCATACATTAGTACTAGGAAATATCATACAGGAAAACATAACAGTCTCCATTGTCTGAGTTGCGCTAGAATAAAATAAAATAAAATAAAATGATTAGTTATAGCTGACTGCTATAACAGCTACACCCTTATGATGCTTTATGATTCTGTCCCTTTCAGATACATACTGATATTCTTGTTTCTTGATGGACATTGATAAGCCACGGAGGTTTTGGTTTCATCATGAAAGTTTGATCGAAAGGTCATATACATTTTTTAGTTTATTTATTCTTTAGTCTATTTCTTACATAAGTAGACACGTAGTTTTAGTCAGGTTAAGCTGTAGCTTCAGCTTAATACAAACAGTGTCATTTTTTAGTCTAGTAAGCTATACATTCTATAGCGATACAGGTTTTCTAACAGCGGTAAGCCGTTCCATGATGACACAATATTATGAGCATTTTTTCACAGTACAGATTGTTTCGTAAGATATGGTATTATAGTAACTGAGATCTTTGAGGTAGATGTTAATACCATGAATGAATTTGTTTTTATGTCATTAGCATTCACACACGCATACATAGGTCATGTTATCTTATATATTGTTTTTATATATTTTTTCTCATCATCTATAAATATTGTATTTGTTATATATGTATTTTGCTATATGTGATATATATGATTATCAATTCATGTAACTTGATTTTAAAAGTTTTTGAATGATTTTTTAGTCATACTTACAAATGTTCCTGTTTGTAGAAATAGTAAGTGTTTTAGTTGTTGTTTAGCAAGCAACAGTTACTATCTGGAGCAACAGCTTGCTTTATGCTTCAGCCAACTAATCAAGATGTTAATTGACTAATTAATTAATGGATAAAATGATTTCACTAATTAGAAGCACTATATAAGCTTTGTTTTAGCCATATGAGTTAGATCTGAAGAAGCGTACAGTTGTACGTGAAAGCGCTCATCTTCCTTGTTTTGTACCAATAAAGAAGAACTGTTTTGCTGCATTATCGTGGTGTTCTTCATCCTTGTGTTTTTAAAGTTTCCTAATAACTGATTTTTTGAGGTGAGGATCTTTGGAGGGTATTGCTGGGATCGTGCTATATAAAATGCCAGAATGCAAAAGTTTTTTAATGGTCAGTTGATTTTAAATCTCATTATATAAAGTCTAATTAAGTTGTATTCAATTGTCTGATGAAGTCTCACTGTTTAGTGGACGAAAACGCATTGTGTGATTTTAAAGCGTTTATATCTGGTTGGATTATTTGTGGTTTTCTTTGGAGATCCAATAAAGTGCAGTTACTTGGGTGCGCTTTTTCCTTTTTTGTTGTTTAGTAGCTCACAAAAATCACAAAAACAGATATGTCAAAAAAGAGTTGTAAAGATAATAGCGTGGACTATTGAGGATAAGAAAAAAATGATGTATTGTTACTATTATGCTAGAAGCCCAGAATTTCCAGACCGAAGATATACAAAAAGATTAAGAGAGAAATTAGAGGAAAGAAAAATAGTGTGACAAGAAAAACTGTCAGAAGCTCCAAAAAAACTGTGTTCACCAATACAACAGATTTACGAAAAACATTACATATACCAAGAAACATTGGGCCATTTGGAAGAAGTAGTGACTGAAGAAGTGCAAAAATATAAAGAACAAAATCTAAACATTTTTGAAAGGTATAAAAAAGAAATATGGACATGGGAAAGAAAGAGAGATCTGATATTGTGCAATATTTATGCAAAGGAGAAAATACTAAATAAGCAATTTATTTATGACCAAAAAAGTTTTATAGAGCATTGGGAAACAAGGCAAAATTAATTGAAAGACCTCCAAAAAAAGAATAAATATATACATTTTGGAGAAATATCTATGAATATCCTTTGGAACATAACAAAGATGCTCAATGGCTAGAAGAAGTATAAGTAAGAATAAGTTCAAATGTACAGGATATGCAATGGGATGAAAGTAACAGTCAGAGAAATTGAAACAATTTAAGAAAAGCTCCTAAATGATAAATCCCAGGCCCATATGTAATACCTAACTTTTAGCTAGAAGTATTAACATCTTTACATGAAAATTTAGCCAGGAGTAAGAACTATTTATATGCGCACCCTGGGCAATCACCAATTTGGTTAACAACAGGAAAAAAATGCTCCTACTTAAGAGCAAACCTGCAAGCTATCCTAAAAATTATAGACCAATAACATGCCCTCCAATGATATATAAACTATACACTGGAATTGATGCCAACAGAGTGTATAGTCCTTTAGAAGAAAACTCAATCATGGCAATAGAATAAAAGGGTAACAAAAGAAAGTCATATGGAACAAAGGATCATTTGCTGTTAAAACCATAATGGAGAACTGCAAAAAGGGGAAGAAGCTAAGTATGGTGTGAATAGACTACAAAAAAGCATTTGACAGTATTCCACATTCCTGGATAAAAGAGTGCTTAAAATG
Organism: Protopterus annectens; assembly: GCF_019279795.1. Lineage (NCBI taxonomy): Eukaryota > Metazoa > Chordata > Ceratodontiformes > Protopteridae > Protopterus > Protopterus annectens. Next base: position 11,702,969 of record NC_056731.1, read on the forward strand.
TGCAAGATGCACCTAACACTGATCAATTACATTACAGCAACCATGAAACAGTGGCAAACCACTTTGCAGTTAAGCTATGATAAAGGACAAATTATTATTCCAGGGCTAAAAATTCAAAGGGGAATATTCCAGGGTGACTTTTGTCACCACTTCTCTTTTATCTTGCCCTTTACCCATTAAGCTGTCTACTTAACAGATTAGGTCATAGCTACAATTTGGATCCCAGAAAACAACAAACATAAAGACTTCTCGTCTTCTTTTTGTGGATGATTTAAAACTGTATATTTCATCAGATGAGGAACTGAAAACACAACTGCAAGTGGTCAAAACTTTTTCAGATGATATAAGAATGTCATCCTATCTTGATAAATGTGCAAAAGCAACATTTAAAGCAGAAAAGTTGCAGCACCAAGAAAACATCAGCCTTGGACAGGAATGTAATATAAAAGAACCTGAGCAAGAGGGACTGTATAAATATTTGGGAATTGATGAAGGATCAACAATAAACATGAACAAATGCAAATAAAACTTAGTAGGGAATATTTTAGAAGACTAAAATTAATATGGAAAACAGCACTGACATCTAGGAAAGAAATCCAAGCTATAAACCAGTTTACTCTTCCTGTCCTCACTTACAGTTTTGGAGTGCCTGACTGGCCCCAAAAGGTACTGGATCTGTTGGGCAGGAAAACAAGAAGGATGCTCCA
>NC_056731.1:11708675-11823675 GCF_019279795.1 Protopterus annectens
TTGTTTCTTGAGGAATCTATAATAGCTACCAGTTTATAGTCATCTGCAAACTTGCTGAGCCAAGGGCCTTGAGCATTAGCCTTGACTTCTAAGAAATAGATGCCAAATAGGAGCAGGCCCAACACAGAGCCCTAGAGTACTCCTCTGGTGACCGGTCTGTTGGGGTTGGTGGTCTCACTGATCCTGACTTCTTCGGTCCTGTCTGTGAGCCAGCCAACAATCCAGTGAGCTATGTTGGGATATATGCCTAGCTTAGAGAGCTTGTCAACAATGTCTGAGTGAGGTATTGTATCAAATGCCTTGGCTGGGTCAAGATATATATGCACTGTTTTACCCTCATCCATTGCCTTTGGTGGCCCTCTCAAAGAAGTCTATCAGGTTAAGTAGGCATGACCTTCCCTTAACAAAGCCAAATTGGGATGGGTCCAGTGTCTGCAGGTTATTAATGTCCTTGTTTATCATTTCCATGATAATTCTCTCAATGGCTTTGGATATTAGGCTTGTTAGACTGATGGGTCAGTAGTTCCCTGGGTGAATTGATGGTTTGCCCTTCTGAAGGGGAATAACTGTTGTGGTCTTCCATTCATTTGGAATGTAGCATGTTTCAAGGCTGAAGTTGAAGACTGCCTCAACTGGTCCTGATAGATCATGTTTTAGACTGTTCAGAAGGCACTCAGTGATGTTGTTCAGACCCGTGGAGGTGGTGTTCTTTGCTTTAGTGAATGCTGCCAGCAGCTGGTCCCTTCTAATAGTTGGGGATAGGATGTTGGAGGGGATTTTACCTTGTGAAGCTGGGGAGGAGTGGGAGGTGAATATGAGCTGAATTTATCAGCCAGTACAGTTTCCTTGTCACCCTGATTCTTGAAGATGGCACTGTTCACCATCAGTTTAGCAGTTCAGTGTCTTATCTTTAAGATTTCAGACATAGCTGAAGAAGGCCTTGTGATGGCTATTAGCCTGCAAGGCTATCCTGACCTCATAGTTGGTCTTGCTGGACTTAATTAGACCTCTTAGTTTTTTACTTAGTTCCATAAGAGTTCACATTTTTGAGGGAGTTGCTCTTCCTGATTTTTGCCATGAGTTTTCTTCATTTATTATAGACCCTGTTTAGATGAGGATTTTACCAGTGGGGTTTGTTTTTAGTGTTTGTTTTGGTTTTACTTCTGGTAGACACAGCAGTCTTTATGCAGCAATTCACATGTTTGTATAGAGACTCTGTGTATAATTCTGCATAGATAGCTGTGGTCTCAGGGTTGAGGGAGCACTGAATTTTGATAAACTGTCACTTAATATGATGTAGTTTCTCTTATAATAATAATTCCTAACTGCTACTGGTTTAGCTGTGTTTTCCTGATGCTTTTTACTTCAAAGGAGACATCTTTGTGATCAATCCTCACTAGTGAGAATGTGACACACACTCTCCCATGTTGGTGAGTACCAGATCCAGTATGTTTGATCCCCTGGTTGGAGTGTGCACTATCTGTGCCAGGGTATTTGCATTAATAAAGTCCAGGAGACATTGTGCCTGTGAGTTTGAGGCAGTGTAAGTTTTCTGGTCTATAGAGGGGTAGTTAAGATCACCTATAAATGGTGATTTCCAAGGCTACAGACTGATCAATAGCTTATCTTTAGCTCCCTCACTGTGAAAACAGAAAATGAGCAACAACAGCCAGAGATATTGCCAACTTTAGTAAAATTCAGTTACTGGCTAGTAAGTACACTGCCTGGATGCCTGCAAAGTAGAAACTAACAGGGCATGAAAAAGAATCAACTAGAAAAAGTGATTAGAAAGCACTGACTGGGAAGAATCCTGTACCTGTTTAGCAAAAAGCATTTCAAGCTCCAGCTTTGGTGCAAGACAGGTCAGAGCTGATTAAAATAAATAAAACATTGAAGGGGTATACTAACTCATATAACTAAAGGGTGGGAAACATAGAAGAAGCTTTAAACACATTCAGATGAGCTGATAAAATGCAAAAATTGGAGGTCAAAATGAAGAAAAGGTTGGATGAGTTTGAGAATGCTCAAGAAGAGATGTTTCAAAAAATGGTAGAATTAGGGAATAGAGCATGTAGGCAAAATCTGAGAATTCCTGCTCTACCAGAGAAACTAGAAGGAACAGACTATGTTAATTTTATGATGGCACAAATAAGCAGCTGAACTGGTATTACACAGCAGGAGCTATTAATTGAAAGAGCACACCATGTGCATGCTCCAAATGTGGCCATGAGAAAATAACCAATACCTTTATTAGTAAATATGCAAACCTACTTTCAGAGAGAGTTGATCCTTGCAAAACTATGGCAAAAGGGCAAAGTATTAAAAATTGGAGTGTTTGTGGAAAATTATTATTCACTGTACACCAGGCAGAAGAGAAACACATTTATTTCAGTAATCACAGAATGTCAAGAGGCAGGTATGAGATTTAAGCTGCTGTATCCAGCTGTCTTTAGAATATTTTTTTTCCTGGAGGATCAAAGTAATTTCGATACAGAACAGGCTAAGGAGGAAATTCTAAAGTTTGCCCAACAGAAGGTGAGCCATCAAGCAGAAGGGGACCTTGCTTCTCATTCTTCTGTTTATAAAGCACATGGCTAGAACAAAACCTTTTCCAATGTTCCAAAGGAAAATGCTTGAGAGGCAGAGAAAAGCACAGGAGATGATCAGAAGAATCTGGAGCAATGTGGAATTGAACAGGAATCCAGAAATGGGAGATGGAGATGAACAGGAAAAAGACCATCAACATGGAAATTAATGAAAAAATGTGAGACTGCAAAGAATCAATCACATTTGTGAAATATATCTGTATAAGAATAAGTAGAAAGAGTGGATTTTTGTTGATGTTAAACTTGTGAGGAACTGAAAGGCATTTGCTTAACTTCATGCCATTATTGCTTGGAAGGACTCTGAGGGGGAAGGGTAACTGTAAGTAAAAGAAATTATTTTCTTAACAATATTTTAATGAAAATGTTCACAATATCAAATGCATATTTTATAGTAAAGCATTTTTAGCTCTTCTTGTATGTGATAAAGTTATTAAAAGTAAACAAATGCCTTTTTTCTTTCTCTTCTTTTTTGATATTAAGAAATGTAGGCATGTGGGTGTGACTTGGATGGCAAACTGAAAGCAGCAGAGTTCTTGAGCTCTGCAATCTTCATTTTTTCCCTGACAGGATTTTTTACTTAATTTCACCAACAAAGACCTGAAACTACTACAATCAGATACTAGAAGTCATAAGCTATAAGTTGGTGCAATTTTTAATCTAAAATTTTCATATTTTTCTGACAACTTTCAAATAGAAAGGACATTGGAACCACATTCACAAAGGAAGATGAGCAGCTCCAATTTTTCTCAGCAAGAAACTCCAATGAAGAAAGAAATACAGGCAATCTTTACTACAGTTCAAGACTTGGTGGGTCAAATAGAGAAATTAAACTTAAAAGTGGACAATATAAAAGAAGATACCACCAAACAAATTACCTTATTAAATGAAGTCCTTAAACAACAAACTGTCCAGATTGCTGCTTTGGAAATTTCTGTATCAGATATAGACTACAGGTTAACAGAAAGAGGGAAAAACATAGACTTTCTTCTTCAAGAAAACACCAGACTCACTGAAAAGATAGATGACACTGAGAATAGAATCAGGAGAAACAACATAACAATCTATGGCATCCCAGAGCAGATAGAGGGAGACAATATGATTAATTTCCTGAATTCTTGGATTCCTAAAATCCAAAACCTACCTGAAGCACTATCATTCAGGATAGAAATGGCACACAGGTCTTTAACTACAACTTCTGTATCCAGTAAAAACAGCCATCCAAGATCTATTATTGTAAGATTTATCTCTACTCAAGACAAATACCTTGTTTTAAGAACTGCCTGGTCCCTTGCTCCATTAAAAATTGGTGACCAAACTATCAGGCTTGACAACGACTTTTCACCCCTTGCAGTGTCCAAAAGAAGAGCACATGTCCCTCTAATAAAATCATTAAAAAAGGAAGGAATCAAATCACAACTCATATTCCCAGCAAGAATAAGACTATCCCTGCCAGAAGGAAAGAAAATGTTTGACTCTCTCGAAGAAACATCCATACTTGTTCAAAAAAAGAACCTTTTAAGTCAACTTGAACCCATGGATTCTTCAATGAACTTAAAAAGACAAGTTTAAAAAATGAGTGGACTATTAAAGAAAAAATAAACCTACAGACAAATGATTATGCATAACTTCACATTTCATGCAAGTTTTTGTTTTTTCCTTCTAAATATTGTGGAATCATGCACAGAAGGTAATATAACTTTTTTCTCTACTATTATCTTTCCCACAACAATGCTAACTTTATAAATAATATATATTACTCAAAATTCAAGTAAATTAAAATCTTATCCAATTGCAAACTACTATTTTATACTTTTATCTCTATATACATAGCATAGCACTAGTGAAATGGTATAAAATCACTTACTCATTTCATGTAGTTATATATATTTCTTTTATATCCTATACTTATTTATTCATGTATGTACCCTCCCTTTCTATTTTAGTCCTAGTGTCATAGTATTTAATCACTGCAGGAGAGAGTGAAATGCTTATTTTGTTACTGTTAAGTAACTAAAAAGAAAGCGGTGACATTTTATTATTATATATATATTTACTACTTAACTGAACTTCTTCAATGTACTTCGTTTAGCTAATATATCTTATAGCTGTGTATGGTTGGTGATTTGGAACCCTTATTTTAAATATTCATCATTTTACAAGTTATGTTTAAAAGCTTGACTTCACTAGAAAATTCCCGCCTACTTACTTTTTGATGGAATTTTGACAACTCTTATGACAAACTGAAGCTTCTAAAGGCTTTAGTTAGTTCACAGACTCATGAGAAATAATCTGCGCTGTCTTCCAGGAAGTAGGTGTGACTTCTGAACCTGTTTCTCTTCACTGAACTCTAACAGCCAATCAGATTCAAGAATGATTGTTTGAACTGTGTTTTCATTCATTTATGATTATTTTTTATCTAAAAACTCTTATAAGCATATGTTTTACTGTAAATAGTGATTTATTTAATCTGAATTACATTTATATTTAAATAAGAATTACAAATATGTTTCTGACTGTAACAGTTTTAAATGTATCTTTTTCCCTGTCTGCTTTAATGACATTACAGCCCGTATTTACTCATAGCAACAAATAATTATTAGGATTAATCATTTTATCTTAGTCTGTTTAGATAAAAAGAATTTTAAGAAATTGTATACAGCTTCATGTTCTTAGTTCATGCATACATAGTATATTAAATTATTTTTTTTCCTTTTGTATGTTTTTAATGTATATGCAGTTTCCCTTCTGCTTGCTATTAACCTGTAGTAGCTAGGAATTTCCACTAGATGCCATGAGAGGGTTAGTTTGTGGCTTCTATGAGAGACATAGTAAGCCTGGATATACTTTATCCATGCAGCTTTTAAATTGTCCATAACAGTTTTAAAAATGTATTTGTCATAATGAATCAAGGAAAGCACTTTTCAATTTTACTTATAATAGCAGTCTCCCTCAAATGATAATATTTAACATTGTATCTATTAATGTCAATGGGTTGAACAACCCCATGAAAAGGAGTAGTGTCAACAAATATTTAATGCTACATAAAGCAGATTTTGCATTCATTCAGAAATCCCACTTAGTAACAGAAGATCTAAACAAATTAACTTTTAAGGATTATAAGGTTTTGGTAAGTTCAAACTACAACCACAAAAGAAGAGGTGTCCTAATTTTATACAGAAAATTAATGAGAATTCCAGAAATAGTTGACTCATATTCAAGCAATGATGGTATTCTTGCTTTAGTCATACTAAAACCAGATAAAAAGATGTACCCTTTTGCAAACAACCACTGGATACCGGGTATTGGGACTAAAACTATGAAAAAAAAAATTTAGACACCATAACATTAAGCAGGTGATTTATAGGTTCATAGGTTCATAGGTAGGTACTAGGCTATCTGCCTGAGGGCATTTATAAGCCTAGCCAGAGTGTGTCAGCTTTCGCCGCCCCATTGATTAATTAACTGATACTCTGTCAAGCAGAGCCAATGACATGATCCCAGGGGTGTATTTTCTGTTACCCATCTACTCGTCAAGGTTTCTCTTGAAGAGTGTTAGTGAGGAGCTCTGCCTAATGTAATTTGGAATTTTGTTCCAAAGCATCTGGAGTCTCTGTGACAGGAATCTATCCCTCCAGCGTGTTCTATTTATTGTTGTGGCAAGATTTAGCTCACTAGAGTGCATGGCTCGCAGTGACTTGGATTTCTTTAGATGGAGCATGTCCATCAATTCTGAGTTGGACATGGCTTTGTAAGTCAGGCAGAGATCACCTCTGAGTAAGCGATATGCCACTGAGTACAGCCAGAGTTTTTTCAGTTGGGCTGCATAGGACATATGCTTGAGACCAGTAATCCTCTTGGTGAGGTACTTTTGTGGTCTTTCCAGCTGTTGGAAGTGTCTTGTGAGGTACATCCCAAATGGGGCATTGTACTCTATGATGGGTCTAATGAGTGACGAGTAGAGGGGCACTATAACCTCTTTATTTCTAGATGTGAACCCTTTAGTAATTAGATGGGCTACATAAAAGGATTTCCTAACTACTTTGGCAATATGATTGTCAAAGGAGAGATTACTGTCTACCTGGATCCCCAGATCTCTTATTACCTCTTCTGTATTAAGGGGGCTGCCACCTATGTGGTAATTCATGGGTGTTTTGTTTTTCCCAAATGGGATGACTATGCATTTTTTGGCATTTAGCTTGAGGCCATGACTTTGACACCAGGTGTCTGTCTCAGTAAGGCCCTTTTGGAGGATGTCCATGTCAGCCGGAGAGTCAACTATGGCTCCCAGTTTGCAGTCATCAGCGAACTTGGTTAGCCATAGTCCTCCTGTGTTTGTCTATACTTCTGAAAAGTATATGCCAACAGTAGGGGTCCCAGGACCGTGCCCTGTGGGACACCACTTGTGACTGGTTTAGAGTCGGACCTGGAGCCTGCTATTCTTACCGTGTGAGTTCTGTCTGTAAACCAGTTGGCAACCCATCTCGTGACATAGGGGTTTATGTTCAGGCTGGTGAGTTTTTCTGTAATACCCGAGTGGGGAATGGTTTTGAAAGCCTTGACGAGGTCAAGGTAGGCTGTGTGAACCACCTTTCCCTCATCTATGGCCTTGGTGACTGTCTCGAAGAAGTCAACCAGGTTTAGTAGGCATGATCTGCCCTTAACAAAGCTGAACTGGGTCAAGTCAAGTGTTTGGAGGTTCCCAATGTCTTTGTTAATGAGTTCCATGATGATGCACTCCATAGCCTTGCAGACCAGGCTAGTCAGGCTTATGGGGCGATAGTTACCAGGGTCAGTTGTGGCCCCTCCTTTGTGGAGAGGAATAACCGTTGCTGTGCACCATTCTATGGGCATGTAGCCTGTGGAGAGGCTGAGGTTGAACAGCGTGTTTAGGTGAGGGGTTAGTTCGTTCTGTAGTTCATGCAATATACAGCCTGGGATACCATCTGGTCCCATTGACGCTGTGTTTTTGGCTTTTGAAAGGGCTGTTTTCACCTGTGCATCTGTGATTTTTGGGACACTACACTTTTCCGGTATTGTTGTGGGCCCTTTTGGAGGTGGGGGGGGGTGAAGTTTTCACTGAATCTATCTGCCAGGATGTTGGCAATATCAGTAGGTTCAGTATATTTTGTGCTATTTTGCACTAGTTCAGTGCATATCTGTGAGCTGCCACTTAGATTCTTAACATAGGTAAAGAAGGTTTTCTGGTTATATTTTGAATCCTTGCCTATTTTTCTTTCGAAGTTAGCCTTGGATGATTTCATGAGGGACCTCAGTTTCTTACTGATACTGATCAGGGATGTCTTTCCTTCTTGGGATTTGCTTTTTTTCTGGACTAGTTTCCTCCTTCTATTGTATAGCCTGTTTATTGCAGGGGTCCACCAAACTGGTTTCCTTCTCTTAGAGGAGTGAGTCTTGGTTTTGCTAGGGATGGCAAAATCCATGCATCCTTGTAGGTGCTCATAGAGTGCATTTGTAAAGGTTTCTGCATCTTGGGCAGTGTTATCCTTTAGCGTGGGGGCTGTGAAACTTACCACCTCTGTCTTAAGTAAGGTGAAGTTTGCTTTAGAAAAGTTTTTTTACTGTGGTTTCCTTAGTTAGGGGTGGTGGTGGGGTGTGGACATCCAGAGTGATTAGTTTATGGTCTGATCTAACCAGTGACGGGTTGACCTCCTGTGTGGAACACCTGTCGCCCATATTGGTGATGACCAGGTCCAATATGTTCTCACCTCTGGTAGGGGAGTTTACCAGCTTATCCAGGGTGTTTGAGTTGATGAATTCCAGGAAGCACTGGGCCTGGGAATTTGTACTCAAGTAGTTTTCCCAGTGAATGGTAGGGTAATTGAAATCGCCCAATATCAGGGTGTTTGGTAGGATCTTCGTATTTTACAGTGTCTCCAAAAAGGTGGAGTGGTGGTCCTGGGTCATGGAGGGTGATCTGTAGCAGGCCACAATTTGCATTGCAGATTTGCCCAATGTTAGTTGCACATGGATGATCTCAGAGGTAGCATGCTGCACCACTAACCTGAAGGTGTAGGTATCCTTGATGAATATGGATACACCCCCTCCTTTTGTGTTTTGGTCTGTGTTCTGTGGCTGAAATGTGTGGTATGAGTTGTAGCCCGGTAGTGCTGGGGTGCTCTCTGGAGCCTTGAACCAGGTTTCAGTTACTGCACAGATGTCAACGTTCTCAATACTGAGGAGTGCTTTGAGTGCATGCATTTTGAGATTTAAACTCCTGGGATTGCGTAGCATAACCCTTAGTTTGTTGTTAATTCTGCTGTTTATGGAGGTGGGTTGACTTTTGAGCCTTGCCTAAAAAAGGCACTATGGGAGCAGCAAGAGCCTTGGCCAGTATTCAAAAGCCTAGGGGTGACAGGTACAAGCCATCTCTTGTGAAGCAATGCGGCTTGTCGAGAATGTCATCCCAGGCTGACAGACACTGGATCCCCTTTGAATGACACCAGAAGCTTAGCCAATTGTTGAAATTAATCATTTTTTCTTTATACTGAGGTATCATTCTTGGTGAAGGCAGGATGCTACTCAGGGTCAGGGTCATACCAGCCTGGGCTACATGATCAGAGAGCTCTTCTATGTCTCTTTTCATGTAGTCTAGGGAGGTACGTCTCAGGTCATTCACACCAACATGAACAATGACAGAGTCATATTTGTACTTGTTCTGGAGTGACCTGAGTGCTTGTGTTATGTGGCGGATTCTGGCTCCCGACAGGCAGCTAACAGTAACTTACTGCTTGTCCAGCCTAGTGAGTGGGACGTCAGTGTGCCTAACTATAGAGTCACCTATTACTAGTGTGTTAGGTATGTTATTTCGCCTTAAGGGCTGTGATTGTGCGGCACACTGATTTTGTGTTTTATGTGTTGTCTGGTTTGTGACGGGAAGTGCAGGTTGTTTGGGTGTCTGCTTTGGAGGTCTCTGATGCTTTTGCAGGTTTTTATTTAGAGTCTCCGAGTATGATTTTGTGTATTTATGTGTATCTTTTGCCAGTGCTGTTTTAGTAGGTCTGTGTGCGGCTGGAGTTGTGGTGCAAGTGTTAACCTTCTCCTCTTGACTGTCTGTTCCAGTCTTGGGTGGAGACAGCTTAGCTTCCAGTTTGGCTGTATAATTGCATCTCTCACATATGTTAGTGTTTTGTGGTAGGAGGAGAGGGTTTTCTGTGTACATGAGGCAGTTGTAACATTGCCTTAGGATACCCAGATTCACCAGCTGGACTGGAGAGTGCACATGAAGTTGCCCTTTGGTCATGCTTGAATAGTAGGGTGAGCTGCTTAGTTGCTTGGTTGGTGAGGGATGAATAAAGAGTCTTGCCCTGCTTGGCAATCAGTGTCAGGGTATATTAGTGCTTGCTATTAGGTCTGAGCAAGTGCTGGGCTGTAAGATGCTTTTTGAGTGCTTAGGTTTAGAGTTAGACTAGTTTCAAGGGAAAAACTGAAGAGGAGACTTAGTGGAGCCGGGAATAATTTAACCGTAGCTAACTGGCACTGCCCAGTGCACAAAACCCTGCAAACACAGTTTTTATAGTAGGGAAATGAAAGAGATAGAAATTAGCCCAAAATGGCCAATAAACTACTAACTTCTGGGCTGGAACCACTCCTCCAGGGACAGATAGGTTGCTCAAAGCTCCCCTCTCTCACAGGTGAACAGAGAAACTTCCTTCTATCCAAGTAAGGTATGGGCAACTCAGAAACTAGTATCACAGCCCAGAATTCAGCACTAGCCTGAAAACTGGACTATACTAGCTTAGAAAGGTGGGAAACAAGGATTTTTTTTTTTTTTTAAAGATAAGGCAAAAACAGTAAAAATACACTCAAAGCAGCTCTAAATGACTACAAACGATCAGAAAAGGCTATCACACTTTAGTGTGTAGCCTACAACAGTTAAACAAATTATTTAAACAAAAAACAACTTTTTAAAAGTGCAGGCAGTCAAATAAGTACAATATGTGAAAAAAAACAAGCTTTTAAATCACAATAAATGCTGGAAAATCTGCTTTAGGCGGAAAACAGTTAATTACAGCAAGAAAGTACAGAAAACTGATACTTAATCACTCCAAAGTCTCTCTCCTAAGCTAGAAGGCTTGTATCAATTTAAGGCTTTCTAGTCCTACCAGTAGGTTAGTTACAGGAAAGAAGGGAAACAAGCGCAGATGTGGTTTTTTAAACCAGAAAGATGAAAGAGATGGACCAACTGTCCAAATGGTCAATAAACTACAATTTCTGTTGCATTTTGTCCTCCACAGATACCACAAGCTCTAAGCCCTTCAAGATGTCCCCTGTTGTCAAGCACTTGAACAACAAAATAAAAGACAGTAACCTAATTGACATTGATGGTATAAAAATATTATCCTCCCTGAAGTATTCTCACTATTCGTACAGATTTGGCACACAGACCAACATAGACAAAGTCTTTATAACCAGTTCTTTACTGGCCAAAACTGATAATGTAATGCTGACATCATGCTGACATCATGCCCCATGTCTGACCACAATGTTATCACCTTCAATGTAACACTCAATATTAACCCCTTAAACTTCTGCCAAAGACTAACTGCTTATCTAGTAACAGTACAATGATTTAAAGAATGGTTTCTGGATGAAATAAAGCTCTACCTAGATGTCAATAATAATGGAGAGGTTTCAGATAGTATCCTATGGGACACTTTAAAGGTAGTCTTACATGGTAAAGTCAAAAGTTGGTATATAAATAAAATAAAAGAGTGGGATAAAAAACTGGTAGACATACACCAAGAAAATGAACTAAAACTAAAACTTACATCAAATGACAAATATATCTTAGCTGCCATATGTAAACTAAACAAGGAATATCAGGCTATCATGCAGCATAAAATATCAATAAATCTGGAAAAAATCAGATTACAGTCCTACTCAATTAATCCCAAGAGTATGCGTAGGATTACAATTAGATCTAAATATTTAAATGAAAAAAGTCGTATAAATGAAATAATATATACTAGAAATAATCAGACTATCAAAGTTACGGATCTAAAAATATCTTATTATGTTTTAAAAACCATTACAATATTAATAATAATAACTCATCTACAAGTGATAACAAAAGTATAGACAACTTTCTTGCTAATAATATTAAAATAAGCTATCCAAACAAAATATTAATAACATAAACAAACCCCTTTCTTTTAAAGAATTAAAGGAACAAATAAAAAATCTTAAGACAAAAAAGGCACCAGGGCTGGATGGTCTAATTCCAGAGTTTTACAAACTCTTACCTGATAACATCTTGAAAATCTTACTCAATGCATTACAAGAAGTTAAACTACAGCAAACATTCCTCCCTCATGGAAATATTCTATCATCTCTCCCATCTTAATACCAAATAAAGAGCCCAACCTTTGCACATCATATCATTGATTACAATATATTCATGTCTATCTTAGCAGACAGATTAAATAATATTCTTTCAATATTAATTCATGAAGTCCAAACTGGGTTTATCAAAAATAGAAAGGCGTAAGACAATGTCATTAGATTACTGTCCTTAATAGATCTGACAAACAAGAAAAAATGAGATTTCTATTTTAAGCCTTGATATAGACAAAACTTTTGACTCCCTAAGCTGGCCATATCTGTTAAAGCTCTGTAAAAATACAATTTCTTCTCAAACTTTATAGGATTAATTAAAAAACTATATGAAAAGTCCACAGCCTAAGTAAAGATTGGATCTTATCTATCTAGCCCATTTGAAATATTAAGAGGTACTAAACGGGGTGCCCCTTCTCCTCATTACTCTTTGTCCTGGCTATTGAGCCTCTTGCAAATTATGTTAGAAATAATGACAGCGATAAAGGATATAAAGTATCAGATAAATTATCCCCCAAGATACAACTGTTTGCTGATGACCTACTAATAACTTCTAATGATATTGAAAATTCAATAAGATCACCTGTTACATAATCTAGACTTCTTTGCAAACATCTCTGGTCTAAAATCCAATCACAACAAAGCTCAGGCATTTCTGTTACTATGAAACTTAGATCAAAAAGAGATATAAACTGGGAGGGCACGCATATTAAATATCTAGGTATCATTATTGAATATAATTATAAAAATTCACTCACATCTAATTACCAACAACTTATAAAGTCAATTACTTGTCTAACTGACAGTTGGAACAGACTCTTCTTCACATTTGAAGACAGACTAACTTTAATCAAAATGATACTGTTACCTAAAATCTTATTCATTTGCCAAGCTCTAATAATTCCCCCACCTGTCAAAATTAAACAGAAAATTAATAATTTATTACTCAACTTCTTTGGTATCCCCCCAAAAAACAAGAATGTCTCTTCTCTGGCATACCACAAGCTGGGATGAAGGAGGTATAGGCTTTCAGATATTGATTTTTATTTAAACTCTGCATTTATTAACATAGTGTTGTTTTGGAATAATACTTCTTATACATCATATTGGAAATCAATACATGAAACATTACTTCTTAATATTAATAGGACATTGCTTGAACTATATACTCAAATACATACAAACGTCTTTATATGGATTTTAAAAATATAAATTCAAAGTGAAAGGTTAAAACTTGTTCTCATACCTCTGATAAACCAAATATTGCTGTTGTTTAAAAAGCTTATGTTTTCTAATCAATTAATTAAGAATTTATTAATAATTATGTTTCCTATAGCTTACACAAATGAATGTTTGATATCTTTTGATACTCAGAAAATGTTAGAATTTAAGAAGGGTGACCTATTATATTGGAATCAATTTCTCTCAGCTAATAAAATATGTACTGCAGTCTATTTGATCAGCAGGTATACTTTGCAAAATTGCAATTGGCTGGACATCCAAACTTGTAAGGATTTTATACACACTAAGCTTGTACCCTCATTAGAAGCACACAATAAGAGTAACTTAAAAATCTTGGATTTTATCTCAACAATTATTAATATCTCACCCAAGAACACTTCATACATATCTGTTATTTATAAAATTCTCAGAAATGATTTTAGCAAAACAGATGCTTCTTTTTGGAATTATTCAAGTGAAGTTAATAGACAAGTATTCTCAGAAAAAGATAAAAAACTTTGTTTACAGTCGGTGAAGGAATCCACATATTCCCTGTTCTGGCATGTATACACATGGAAATTTTTACATAGATGTTTTTTCACCCCACATAGACTAGCAATAATGTACAAGAAAGATGAAATGAAATGCTGGAGATGTGGACACCCTGATGTTAACTGGATACATATGGTTGTTAATTGCAAAATAATTTCTCCATTTTGGCTAGACTTTAAATATCTTTGTAAAGCTGTATGGAATGACAACTGTATAATTTCTGACTCCCTTATCCTTTTCAATGTTCCTGTTCCTGAAGTCATTTGTAAAAAAACAGACATTTTTACTATGGTCTATCCTCTCTACAGCAAGGAAAATTGTTACTAAAAATTGGAAATCCCAATCTACTCCTGTCTTTAAAGCTGAGTTTATTCATCTTGTGAAATACATTTGTAAGAATGAGATTGCTACTATAAAAGCAATGACTAACAACACAGCTCATCATTTAATTACTTGGACAAAATTGTCTAATCTGTTCATAGGTTCATAGCTTCATAGGTGTGTACTAGGCTAATGGCCCTGGAGCCTTTACAAGCCTAGCCCATAGGATTACTCTGCCATTGTTCCACCCAACCTTAGTTCCTAGTGCCTCTGTTGAGTAGAGCCACTGGAGTAATCCCCGGGGTGAATTTTTTATTTCTCATCCACTCATCAAGATTTGTCTTGAAGAGGGCCAGTAAAGTTCTCTGCTTGACATGTATGGGAAGTCTATTCCATAGCATGGGCAGTCTCTGGGTTATGAACCTGTCCCTCTACATGTTCTGTTGATTGTGGTAATGAGTTTGAAGTTTCTGGAGCGTGTGGTGCAGACAGATTGGGATTTCTTTAGATGTAGCATTTCTAACAGAGCTGGGTCAGATGTGGCTTTGTAAGTCAAGCAGAGATTGCCTCTAAGTAGGCAATATGAGACAGAGAATAGTTGGATTATTTTGAGTCTGTCCATGTAGGACAAGTGTTTAAGGCCTAGGATCCTCTTTGTGAGGTACTTTTGTGGCCTCTCCAGTTGTTGCAGGTGTCTAGTGAGGTACATGCCAAATGGGGCATTGTACTCAATGATTGGCCTAATGAGGGAAGAGTAGAGGGAGACAATGACCTCTTTCTTCCTGGATGCAAAACCCTTAGTAATGAGATGTGCCACATAGAAGGACTTTCTGACCACAGTGGCAATGTGGTGGTCAAAAGAGAGGTTGCTGTCAAACTGTGTTCCCAGATCTCTTATAATGCCTTCTGTGTTCAGTGGACTACCATCAATGTGGTAATTCAAGGGAACCAGGTTTTTCTCAAAGGGGATGAAGACACATTTTTTGGCATTGAGTTTAAGGCCATGGTTCTGACACCAGTCGTTGGTCTCATTGAGGCCTTTCTGTAGGATGTCAGCATCACTTGGGGAGTTAATAATAGCTTTCAACTTGCAATCATCTGCAAACTTTGTCAGCCAGAGTCCCTTTGTGTTGGCCTGGACTTCAGAGAAGTAGATACCAAACAGGAGAAGACACAAGACCGAACCCTGTGGGACTCCACTCATGACTGGTCAGCAGTTTGACTTGGAGTCAGCTACTTTTACATTGTGGGTTCTATCTGTGAGCCATTTTGCAATACACCTAGTGATATAGGGGTTGATGCCTAGCTTAGTAAGTTTTTCTATTTTTCCTAAGTGGGGAATGGTATCAAAGGCTTTGGCCAGATCAAGGTAGGCTGTATGAACCACCTTACCTTCATCCACAGCTCTGGTGACTGACTCAAAGAAGTCAACCAAGTTGAGCAAGCATGATCTACCCTTCACAAATCAAACTGTATAGGATCCAGAGTTTGGACATTCTTTATATCCTTGTTTATTAGGTCCATGATGATGTGTTCCATAGCTTTGCATATCAGACTCATCAGGCTAATGGGGCAATAGTTCCCAGGGTCTGTAGTCACTCCTCCTTTGTGGAGAGGGATGACTGTAGCAGTGTGCCATTCGGTAGGGACAAAGCCTGATGTGAGGCTGTGATTGAACAGGGCACACAGGTGAGGTGCCAGTTCACTCTGTAGTTCATGTAGAACACAGGTAGGGATACTGTCAGGTCCCATAGAAGCTGTATTATTGGCCTTGGACAGTGCTGTTTTAACCTGTGCAGCAGTAATACTTAGTGCCTGGCAATCTACTGGTATTGTGATTGGTCCTTTGGGAGGGAGAGAGGGGAAAAGTTAGCACTGAATGTGTTCGCCACTATATTTGCAATATCTGTTGGCTCAGTATAGGAGATACCATTGTGCAGTATCACAGAGCAAATCTAGGTATTGCCATTGAGATTCTTTACATAACTATAGAAGGCCTTGTGGTTGTCTTTACTACCTGCTGCAATTTTGTTTTCATAGCTAGCTTTAGAGGATTTGATGAGGGATCTCAACCTTTTGCTGAGGCTAATAAGGGAATTTTTCCAGTCTTGGGACTTCATCTTATAACGCATCAGTTTCCTCCTTCTGTTGAAGAGTTTGTTTATGGCAGGGGACCACCAGATTGACTTTCTTTTTTTTTTTTTTTTGAGGAGAGCATTTAGTTCTATTGGGTATAGCGAGATCCATGCATTTTTGTACGTGTTCGTACATTGCACTGGTGTATGATATGACGGTCATGCAACTGTTCTCCATTTGCATGGGTGCTGTGTAGTTAGCCACCTCTGTTTTTAGGAGCTCAAAGTTAGCTTAGTTTTTCATGGTGGTTACCTTTTTTTGGGGGGGGTGTGAGGGATATGGGTTTCCAAGGTGATTAGCTTGTGATTGGATCTAACCAGGGAGGAGATGACTATTGGTGTAGAGCAGCGGTCGCCCATGTTAGTAATGACCAGGTCAAGGATGTTGCTACCTCTAGTGGGGGTAAGAACGAGTTGGTCCAGGACATTGGAATTAATGAATTCCAGAAAGCGTTGGGCAAGTGTATTGGTACATAAGTAGTTTCCCAGTTAATGGAGGGGTAGTTGAAGTCACCCAGTATGAGAGTGTTAGGTTGGACCCTAATATTCTCCAGGGTGCTTAGGAATGTGGAGTGTGAATCTTTGGACATGGTTGGGGACCTATAGCAGGCTATGACCTGAATCACTGTCTTACCCAATGTTAGCTGCACCTGAAGCATCTCAGATGCATTATGTTGGGTTACCAGTCTGGAGGTGTGTGCATCGTTTATGAAAATGGAAACACCACTGTCTTTGTAGCTTCTGTACAAGTTATGGGGCCAAAACGTGTGGAATGAGTTGTAGCCTGGTAGTGCAGGGGTGCTTTCTGCTGCCTTGAACCAGGTCTCTGTTACAGCACAAATGTCGATGTTCTCCATTTTAAGGAGTACTTTAAGTGAGTGCATTTTGAGATTTAGACTTCTAGCATTGAGCAGCATGACCCTCAAATTGCATTTGTTTGTAGCTGTTATGGTGGTAATTTGGTCTTTGGAACACCACCTAAAAAGGCACTATAGGAGTGGCAAGAGCCTTGGCCAGTATTCGGAACCCCAGGGGTGACAGATGCAGGCCCTCTCTGGCAAAGCATCGAGGTCTGTCAATCATGTCATCCCAGGCAGACAGATACTGGATCCCCTTAGAATGACAACAGAAACTTAGCCAGTTGTTGAAATCAATCTTTTTCTGCTTGCACTGTTGTATCATTCTGGGTGATGGTAGGATGCTGCTCAGGGCTAGGGTCATACCCACCTGGGCTACATAATCTGAGAGCTCCTTCATGACTCTTTTCATGTAGTCCAGGGAGGTATCTCTCAGGTCATTCACAACCACATGTACAATGACAGAGTCATATTTGTACCTGTTGTTGAGGGACCTAAGTGCATGGGTTATGTGGTGGACCTGGCACCTGACAGGCAGCTGACTGTTACTTTCTCCTTATTCAACCTAGTGAGTGGGACATCAGTGTGCCTCACTATCGAGTCACCTATGACTAGTGTGTTGGGCATGCTGTTTTGCCTCAGGGGCTTCAGTTGAGTGGCACACTGTTTAGGAGAGTTATGTGTCTAGTGATTAGTGTTGTGTTGTGGTGGTCAAGTGCGTTTCTGCCTTGGAGGTCTCTGCTGCTTGGTTAATATTATGTGTACTCCTATGTATATTGCTTTTTTAGTTGTTATAGACGTATATAATTTTTTTTCTTGTTGCTATATTGTTAAGTTATTGTGTTATAAAATGAATAAAACATTTTGGACAAAAAAAAGAAATATAGGCATTACAGTGCAAAAAGAGACAAAATTCTAGATGAAACCATGTTTAAGTTAATGGGCTGTAATTTTGGGTTGTTAAGGTGGGAGATGGGTTGTACAAGTACAAAGGTCATAACATATGTAGAGTTAATATGGGCTCTACTTTGCATATATGAGTGTCTGAATTAAGACCATTGACTTAATCTAATAACAAATTTTGAGTGGAAACAAGTAAATATGAGAACACTGAATATAATGAAAAGTTTTCCTTTAGCAATAAATGTTTCAGCTTGTTATCCAGCTACAGCAGAGGAATTTTCTTTTTTCTCTTACTTTTCCATGGAGGCAAGCTGATAATAGGCCAATAAAAGACAGAACAGTGGTATCTTCAAAGCTAATAGTTCATGATTTCTGAAAGTATGCAAGTGTTTTCACACTGGGGAAAGGAAGATAAAATAAAAAAGGCACCAGTTAATGTAAGCAGAAGCAGAGTCAATAACATGTCTTAGCATGGACAACTTCATTTTCAGGTTACCTAGGGCCTGTGTTAGCAACTGTCTATTTGGCACAGATATGCATATTAGGAGAGGTAAACTCCATTGTTTGAGGACTGACACAGGTGTGCTTGTATTAAGTTAATATGTTCTGGGGTCTTCTGGAGTGTGTTTGGTTTTTGTCTGAGGTTTTTTTATTAAAACAAAAAGTCTTGCAAAATGTGACATGGGTTCTGATGTTCATGATAAGCAAAAACTGTAAAAAGGATTAGACTGCCAAACATTAATGGGTGCGTGTATCACAAAAGCTGGAATTAGACATTTAAAAAAGCTACCATATATAATAAGTGTGAATAATGACTTCTTACCATAATGGCAACACTTTCCACATTATCTTGGAATGTGAATGGTCTTGCGGGTATAGACTAAAAGGAAATAATTCTTAATTATATTAAGAAATGCAGAGTGCAAAATAGCAATGCTACAGGAGACACATTCGGAAAGAACTGAGCATGTAAATTTGATAAAGAAAGGATTTCATGACAGATATCCTATAGAGTATCAGGGACAAAGGAAAAGAGGTATACTCATATTAATTGCTAGAGGAGCTCCACTACTAAAAGAAGAGGGAAAAAGGTAATAATGGCAGATTTGTTGTGGTAAGGGGCTACTGCCAAGGGATGAGCATTATACTGGCAATAATTTATATTCCAAATAAAGCTGCTATTTTGGAGCTTAAAAATTTGAGGAGGAATAATCAGCTTTCAGGAGGTGATTTTACTTATAGGTAAGGACCAGAATTTGACTTGCATCAATGAGCATGTATTTGGGGGATCTAGAAGGTAAAAATATAACAAAATAGGATAGAATTCTTAAGAAATGTACAAAAATATTTGGTGTGAAAGACATGAATTCAGTTACAGGAACTCAGAGAGAATTTTCATAATATTCTCCAAGGTACAATAACTGGGCTAGACTTGATGGAAATCATATTCAGAGGAGCATGTCTATTTAATTAAGAACTTTTATACACATCCAATAACTATTTCAAATCATGGTAATGAACTAAGGATGAGACACTGGCATTTCCTTATCTACATGTAAAAAAGTGATGAATTTAAGGGATTTAAGGAAAGGGTAGTGGAAGTTATCCATTAGTTATTAGGAAAGACAGAAAGTACTCCTAAAGTTATAGTTAGTGAGTGGGATAAAATTAAAGTGGAATTTAAAATAGGGTAGAAATAAAAGAATAAAGAGAGTTGGTTAAGAAGTGATATGATTTATGTACAGGGCTGACAAAGAATAAAGTATTACAAAACTAGGGGAATCTCACAGAATAAGAGAAGGCACAATTGCAGAGTGTTAAATTGAAAATAAGGGAGTGACAGTATAATATGCATGAGTTTATAAATATTACTGTTAAAGAATTGTTGTTTGACAATAACTCCAGAGCACACAAACATTTGGCACAGTGACTTAGGCAACAGAAGGTAGAAATGGTTGTTGCCAAACTTAGGGAATTTATAGCAAGAAAAATAACCAGAAATACTGTACAGGTGTTAAAGATATTTTGAAAATTTCTATAAAGCAGAAAAGTGGGGAAATCAAGAAAAAGCACAAATGGAAATATTTATGGAAGACTTAAGTATGCCAAGGTTAGAGGTAGATGAGGCTCAACAACTAACAGTTAAGACAGGAAAAGAAGAGATAAAATGGTGATGTATAACCAATCTACAGGAAAATCTCCAGGATAAACTGATACTCTGGTGGAAGACTGGAAGTTAGTAGGGAAGAAAGTGATAAAGATCTGGAAGTTTTTGTTTAACAGTAATTTAAAAGGAGGGGAGACATCCTAGAAAAAAAGCTGTGGTGACTGTAATACCTAAAGATGGTAAAGACCCATCTGACCCAGCTTTATATAGGACCATTTCAATTCTAAACCATGATTAAAAAGTGTTTATGACTCTAATGGTTAAAAGAATGGCAAAGGTGATGCCAAAATTGATAAATATTGACCTATGTGGTTTTGTGTAGGGGTGGCAAACATTTGACAATGTTATTAGAACAGTGATGATCCTGAAGGAAGCAGAAAATAAATACAAAAAATCCAAAGCTGGGAGGAAAGCGAACCAGTCCAACAATAGCTCGCTCACAACTTTTATTCAAAATGAAAGGAAATATATAATCAAGCGCTTTCACCTGGATGAATACCAGGCTTTATCAAGATAAACTTGCTCTCAAAAAATCACAGATTTATATACTAAACATAATAGAATCACATGACCAATGCCTTAATAAGTTAATTAAAAATTATTGAACCACTAAAAACAAGCTGGATAAAACAAGCTTGTGGATAAATTATAAGTAACATTGCAGTTAAAACGCTTTTTAAACAACTAACTAATGGAAAACATCATAAACAAATTATAAAAATCTCTTACAAAAATAAATAAATAAGCCCTGTAAAACCACCAAATATGTATTCAATACATGTTATATAAAAATGCCAACGAAAAATAAAAATAAAAAATATTAAAGTTCATGAATAGAACTGCCTTTGTATAGGACAACCTCAAACATAAAACTATAATTTAGCCCTTCTTAATTTCAAAACACTTGTAATACTAACACTATCATTCAAACCTGGGGGCTTGGTGGCATTCAGTTTAAGTTGCCACAACAATTCTTTATATTCAAGCCGAGCCTCCCAGTCACCCCCTCTACTGTCCTGCAGAACTTGCTCTAGGACCATAAATCTCAGCTGCATACTGGGGCATGTACCAAGATGCTTGTAGAAAGCATTGGTGTCTTTCTTTTTGGAAATTTCATAAAGATGCAGAAAATAAAAAAAAAAACAATGCTGTTATTGGTGGATCTTGGTGCAGAGAAAACATTTGACAGAGTAAGCTGGGATTTTGTGCAGAGGGCAATGGAAGTATTTGTGTTTCCTGATACAATAATGAGGTTAATTAGAAGGATACCTGAGTGATTGAAGGCAAAAATCAAAGTGGCAGGGTTCCACTCTGATAAATTGTGTCTGAAGACAGGAACCAGGCAGGGGGTCCTCTTTCTCCCTTTGTTATCTGCATTATAATTAGAACCACTGGCCAGGAAACTAAGGGACTCAGACATTCAATGGTTTAATTGGTATGATGTTTAAGAAAAGTTGGCTTTATTTCCAGATGATATTATTTTGCACCTGATGAAAAAAGAAATGCATATTTCAGTGCTGTGGAATATTCTGAGGCATTTCTGTTTTTTTTTCGGGATATAAAATGAATGAAGATAAAACAAAGCCTATAGCTATAAACTATGTACACACACATGACGTGGGCTGGCAATACCAGTATTAACAAGGACATGACAAAATAAAATATGTATGGATTAAAAAGTATTCAGTTACGACAGCTAAGGATATGTGTAAAGAGACTAAACAAACGATAATACAAAAATGGAGAAACGGGAAGTTCTTGCCTATGGCTAGCAAAATACTAGTAGTAAAAATGTTTTTAGTCCCTTTAGTTTTATATGCAGGTCAGGCATATTTATATCAACCAGAGGAGAAGTTGTGGATAGTAATTAATAAAGAGCTGAAGGATTTTATTTGGGGGAAGAGGGCAAGAGTCAAGTGGGATAAGCTGATCCTCCCAACGAACAAGGAGGTTTGAGATTACCTAATTTGAAGGGATATTTTAAAGCTACATAGTTAAGGTTCTTATACATAACACAAGCAGAAAGCTACAATTCAAAGTGGAAAGGGATGGTGAAGCAGAAGGATAATTCAAGAAATAAGGTAAGAATGGGATTTTGGACACACATCCTTAAGGAGATTAACAACAGCAAATACAGTCAATGTTGTGGAGTGATAGGCCAGTGAGTTCCCATATGAAAGAGCAATGGATGACACAGGATGAAATTGAAGACAATGTGGCACAGGAAGATGCTCTGGAACTTTCTATAGAATGTCCACTGGAAATGGAGAACTTAGAATGTGCCCTCAATTTAGAAGAAAAGGATCTAAAAGAAGAGTTGCTTGATTTAATAGAGATGGACAGACATATTAAGATTAATGAAATAAATAGACTAAAGAAAGTCAATAAAACCCCAAAACTTAGAAGTCTGATAAAACAAATGAACACAGTAATTAGGACTCGTCACAGAAATTCATGCAATACAATAAAAGTAAATAGGGTATATTACTGTGCAGCTAAATTAATAACAAATAAAGTCTTACCACAAAAACACATGGCAGTAAGGCAAAGGAAGGAGAAAAATCAAATGCCATCATGGAAGTATAGAACAGAGAAAACTATAAAGCAATTACAAGTAAGACAAGAAGTGTCACTGTCAGAAGAGTACAGAAGGGAGAAGATATCAACAAAAATGCTCAGAAAGATAAACTTGATAAAAGTAATGAGGCGTATCAGAACAGATCAGGATCTATTGTGCACTATCACAAATAATGAACTAAAAATATCAGTACAGGCAAAAAACTTAGAAGATATGCAGATAAATATAAATGCAAAATAAGCAAGTCATTGATGACCCAAAAAAGTGTTATACAGAATTGGGAAACAAGGCAAAAGGAATTGAAACACCACCAAAATAAAAAAGACGAAATAGATACATTTTGGAGAAATATCTATGAAGATCCGGTGGAACATAACAAAAACTATGAATGGTTAGTAGAAGTAACAAAAATTATAAAATGTTCAAGTGTACAGGATATGAAATGGGATGAAGTAGCAGCCAGAGAAACTGAAACAAAGTTACCAAAAACTCCCAAGTGGAAAAACCCCAGGCCAGATGCAGCACCTAAGTTCTGGCTAAAAGTATTAACATCTTTACATGAAGAATTAGCCATGAGTAAGAACTATTTATATGTGTACCCTGAACAGACACTAACCTGGTTAAAAAGAACAAAAACAATACTCCTCCTTAAGAGCGAATCTGCAAACTGAAGACCAGTAACTTGCCTTCAGACAATCTATAAACTATACACTTTAATTGATACTGACATAGTTTATAGTCATTTACAGGTAAACTCAATCATGGGAATAGAATAAACGGGTAACAAAAGAAAGTCATATAGAAAAAAAGGATCATTTGTTATCAAATAAAGTCATAATGGAGAACTGTAAAAAGGGGAAAACTCTAAGTATGGTATGGATAGATGACAAAAAAGCATTTGACAGTATCCTACATTCATGGATAAAAGAGTGTCTTGCCCATAACCCATTAAGCTGTCTACTTAACAGATTAGGTCATGGCTGCAATATGGCTCCCAGAAAAAAACAAAGTATAAAGACTTCTATTCTTCTTTTTATAGATGATTTAAAAATGTATAGTTTATCAGCTGAGGAACTGAAAGCACAACTTCATGTGGTCAAAACTTTTTCAGATGATATAAGAATGCCATTTGGTCTTGAAAAATGTGCAATAACAACCCTTAAGGCAGGAAAGCTGCAGCACCAAGAAAACATTAGTTTGGGGCAGGAATATGATATAAAAGAACTTGAGCAAATGGGAGTGTATAAATATTTGGGAATTGATGAAGAATCAACAATAAAATATGAACAAATGCAAATAAAACTTACTAAGGAATATTTTAAAAGACTAAAATTAATCCTGACAACAATGCTGGCATCTAGGAACAAAGTCCAAGCTATAAACCAATTTGCTCTTCCTGTCCTAACTTACAGTTATGGAGTGACTGACTGGCCCCAAAAGGTATTGGATCAGTTGGACAGGAAAACAAGAAAAGTGCTTCATGCTTATTAAAAGATTTATGAAAATCACTCTAAACTATGACGATATATTCCCTGTTCTGAAGGAGGTATGAGCCTCCTTGAAACTGATTACATGTTTAGCAGAAGCATATTGGTGTCAAGCAGGAATGGAAGTCAAACCAGAAGTAGATAAAAATCAGGCAGCAACTGAATGTGCCAAAAACAAAAGAAAGAATATAAGGTGAAAGATCAGATGAGAAGGCAAGAAATGTGGAAAATGCATAAATATAGTTGCAAGTACAGAAAACTCTTGGAACAACCTCATGTTGATCAGAATCAAATGCAGGAATGGTTAAGGAGTGGTGAAGTTAAACCAAAAGATGAAAGGTTAATATTGGCAGCCTAAGATAGTGGACTATGTACACATTGTTTACAAAGTCCACTGAACATGTGGGAGGAACAGACAAATGTAGGTTTTGTAAAACAGAACTGGAAACAGTTACACATCTTGTTGCTTGTTGTGATATACTAATGGCAGAAAGACTGTATACTGAAAGTTATAATAATGTGGCAAGACTGTTGCATTGGGGATTGTGCAAACATTATAATATTGAAGTAGCTGAAAAATATTGGAAACATGAGCCACAAAGCATTATAGAAAATGATAAAGCTTATATAAAATGGTATCACCCATTACCAACAGTTCAAAAAATAGATGTGAAAAAACAGATATAGTAGTTCATGAAAAGAAGACAAAAGTAGCATTGATGATTGAAAATGCTACACCGAGTGACTACAGTGTCTTACATACAGAGAGACACAAAGTCATAAAATACTAGGATTTGCAGGCAGAAATGAGGGCAATGTGGAAAAAGGATACCCAGACAGTTCCAATAGTAGTAGTAGTAGTAGCAATGGGTCTTATAAAAAAGAATTTACAATCATACTTAGATATGTTACCAATACATATAACTCCATATGAACTGCAGAAGAAGTCAATTCTGTGCACATTATGGGTGCTGAGAAGAGCACTTCTGGCTAACATCAAAGACTGAAACCATACTAATTTCATGAACTTTAATCATACATTGACTTTGGAATGGGTTCCATTCCATCATGGTATTAGAAACACAAATGATTTGGAGAAATTAAAAAAGAGAGAAATATTATAGTCATAAAATAGCAGTAAGTATACTAAGAACTAAGCCAACGTGGGAAAGGAGATTCTGCCAATAGGGATGACTGCATTTAGGGGTACAGAGAATAGACAAGAAGTGGCTAAAGTTTGCTGGAGGAAGTTAGCATTGGAACCAAGGTATTGGGAACAAATAATGAAAGAAGGAAATGTACTAGAAAGGGAAGAGGCCAAGAAGACTGAAACCATACTCATTTCATGAACTTTAATCATACATTGACTTTGGAATGGGTTCCATTCCGTCATGGTATTAGAAACACAAATGATTTGGAGAGAAATATTATAAATAAAGACATTGGGGACCTACAGACACTGGATCGATCCTGCCTCTTGAACTTGGTCAACAACAGTCACTAAGGCCATTGATGAGGGTAAGGCAGTTCACACAGCCTACCTTGACCTAGCAAAAGCAAATACCCCTCGGGCATCATAGAAAAGCTCACCAGCTTAGATGTAAACCCATATGTCACAAGATGGGTTGCAAACTGGCTCAAGGACAGAACACACAGGGTTAGAGTTGCTGGTGCCATGTCAGACTCTAAGCCGGTCACGAGGTATCCCACAGGGCTCAGTCCTGGGCCCCTCTTGTTCGGCATGAAGTGCAGGCAAACATAGGGGATTGTGGCTGACAAAATTTGCAGATGACTGCAAACTGGGCACCATAATTGACACTCCATCAGACACAGACATCCTCCAGAGAGGTCTCATAGAAATGGATAACTGGTGCCAGAGCCATGGCCTTAAGCTAAATGCCAAAATGTATAGTCATACCCTTTGGGAAAAACAACACATTGGTGGTAATCCATTAAACACGGAAGAAGTTATCACCCATGTTGACAGTAACCTCTCTTTTGACACTCACATTGCCAAAGTGGTTAGGAAGACCTTCTACATTGCCCACCTAATCATGAAGGGATTCACATCCAGATCAGGAGAGGTCATTGTACCCCTGTACTCTTCACTTATCAGACCAATGATTGCCCATTCAGAATGTACCTTACCCGACACCTGCAGCAGTTGGAAAGACCCCAAAAGTTCCTCACCAAAAGGATAAAGGGGCTCAAACATATGTCATGATGCCCGACTGAAGAAACTCCAGCTCTATTCAGTGCATACCGTCTGCTCAGAGGTGATCTGTGCCTGACATACAAGGCCATGTCCAACCCGGAATTAATGGACATGCTCCACCTCAAAAATCCAAATCCACCAGAGCCGAGCAAGAGACTTAAACCTCAACATGGATATAAATAGGATGTGCTGGAGGGACAGATTCATCACCCAGAGACTCCCTACACTATGGAACAGAATCCCAGTCCATGTGAGGCAAAGCCCCTCACTGACTGTTCAAGAGAAATCTTGGATGGGAGATCGTAGGTTTACCCCGGGAATCATCTCTGTATCACTGCTGGACAGAGGCACAGCAAACTAATGGGTATAGTATTCTCATCCTAAGGGGTGGTGAAAGCCACACACACTCTGGCTAGGCTTATAAATGCCCTAGGGCAGATAGCCTAGTATGAACCTATGAACCTAAGACATTTAGATTGCAGGCTAATGACTGCCTTCCTATCGGGGATTGATATCAGAGTATAGGCAAAGAGATGGGGATAGGGTAATCCTAAATGAAAGACCTGCACTAGCTGAGTTTTTAACTGAAGCTAGAGCACAAGCTGCTGTTAAAAAGGGATAATTAGTAGGGCATATGAAATATTGCACGATAACTAAAGGAATTACTCAGAAGAGGTCAGAAAAGATTGGGAATAGAGATTAGATTTGTGATTCACAAAGAAACAAAGGGAGGACATATGTATGGCTTCCAAATATGTAACAAAGTCTAGAATATTTAGGATTTTTGCCTTGAAATGTTTGCATAGATACGTTTGTACCCCAAGCAGACTCCAAAGGATTTTTCCTCGGGTAGATAGCAAATGTTGGAGATGTGATGGGGAAGAAAGTGTTAACTGGGAACATATGTTTTGGGAGTGTAATGAGTTAGCAGACTTTAAAAATTTCCTACAGAGTACTCTGTCAGGAATACTGGGCAAGCAAATTAGTGTAACTAAGGAAATGTTTTTTTTTCAGCTGGGATAGATATAGTAAGGCCTTGTTATGTTTAATTCTGGTTGCTGTAAAAAATGCAACTACTAGAAAATGGAAATAAAATTCTAAACCAACTATACTTGAAGTAGTGAATATTGCAACAGAGATAAAAGAACAGGAGTTGGCATCTCTAGAACATGGTAGAAATAAATTACATAGAATGAAATGGAAATTATGGAAACAATGCATAACAGAAAAATGTTTTGGAGGAGGAGTGTGGTTTAAGAGAAAGCAGGAATTTAATGATGTGCGTAATGTCATCTATATTATGGGATATACAACAATTTATGTGATGTATAATATTTGTAAATGTGAACTTGTTAATATGGTTTGATTATTTATATATAAAAATAAGTTTACTTGCTTCACAAGTGATAACTAAATAAAGATGTTTAAAAAAGTCACCCACGAATAGGATGTTTGGTTGGATGGTGAGTCTAGTATGTTTAGATAAGAGTTGTGAGACTCTATGGACATTGATAGTTACCTGCAGATAGCCATGACATGGTAGAGGACATTATCTATGGTGACTTGCATGTGAATGAGTTTCATGGTATCATCCTGTTTAACCAACCTAGAGTCTTAGGTTTAATTCCATGCCTTTGCAGATTTTACCAGAGAGAACTGGCACATACATCTGTAGGAGATGTTTAGCTTGTACTCATGTACATATAGGTAGACAATTCATGCATCCATCACTAGGATTTAGGATAGAAAGTGCTTTCTATGCTGACTTCCGAACAAAAAATATAGTTTATTTTTGTTACTGTATTACATGTCCTGCATTTTATGTAGGCAAGACCAATAGAATATTTAAAGATAGGATATTGGAACATCTCAGAGATATTAAGAATGGCAAGGAAACCAGTGCTTTAGCTATGCATGTAGTTAAAGAAGGACCGAGGCATAGCTTTAAGTTTTTGCTGTTAGAAATTATGCATAGTACTATGAGAGGAGGTGATTTGGTAAACAGAACTGAATCCAGTGAACAGAAATGGATTATAAGGTTTCAGGCAGACAAACCACCAGGTCTCAATAATAAAGTTTCTCTGAAGCCGTTTCTCAAGGCTAGAGCTCTTAAACATTGATTCTTAATTTAATTAATGAATTATTTTTGTCATTGCTATGTTAAATAGTGTTTGTATTAATTATTTGAGCAATGTGACACTTTTAGTAAAATCTACTAATTTTTATATATATATATATATATATATATATATATATATATATATATATATATATATATATATATATATATATATATATATATACATATACACACACACTCACATATTTATACTTTTTAGTAATAATCTGCGGCTGATATGTCACAAATTTTAGTATCATTCTTATTTATGCTATTACTATTTTAATGTGTTAATACTGTATATTAAAAGCTAGTTTTTCATTGTGTTCCAGCATTTTAGAGGTTAAGTATGTATTTAAGTTATCAGCCCAGTTGATTGGCTCATTTGAATGTATAAAAGCAAGTTTTTAATGTTATTTCTCATTCTAGTCTGATGAAGCAGATGATATCCGTGAAAGCGCTTACTTGTTTTCCTTGGAATAAATTATTTTATGACATTTATTCAGCCGTGTGGAACCAGTGTGTTTTTACCTAATTATTTATAGGAAACATTAGAAAAGAAATCAGAAAGTTGGCAGGTGTGCTTGGGGAGAAGATGGCTTGTAGGACTTGGAAGGCTAAATGACAAAGGAATGTGCTTGGCCTGGGGGTACAGGCTTGGACAGCTTGCCCCTTCTTTGGGTGGGTCACCCCATGGTGTAGTAGATAGGGTGGGGCCACAGTTTAGGATCCTGCAGGTGGCAGATGCCCTTGGTATCTGGCTAAATAGGGACAGGGAATTGTTGGTGTTTGGTTGCAGATCCCTTCAGCCACTGATGTTGGTTGAGCATTTACAGGAATCGCTGTGGTATTTTATTGCCTGGTTGATTTGACTTTTTTTCCAAGTTCTGCTCTTTATATATCTGAATATTCATGGTTGGCATTTATTTGGTCTGACTGGCATTGACTTCTGATCTAGCACTGATCTGATACATAACTTGATCTGATTGGCATAATAAATACGTGGCTGTGGCCATTTCTTCCAAGCAAGTGTGTAGGGTGATTTGTAGACTTATGTGTATATTTATTTTCATCCAAAGGCAATGAGAGTGGGTCTAGAGATTGCAGGCATGGTGATATTGTTGTGGAGAAAATAGCAAGTGGGGGGAGGAGGTCAGGAAGGCAAGAAGTTAGTTAGGAAGAAGAAGGGAAGGAGGATTCATGTAAGGTTAGATGGGTAGGTAGGGGAGGTGGTTAAAAAGTCACAGGTAACTAGGCAATACCTCTTTTCAACAGCAGAGCAGGAGAGAACAGAACATTCACCCTCCCACCTTTCCTCCTTAAAGCATGAAGAGGTATAGATTGCATAAGTTTAGAAATGGCTGGCGCTGACTGAGCCATAAGAGTAGGTATGCTTGCTGGCCCATAGGGGTGATCACACTAGGGGTTGGGAAGGAATGTCCTGTTTTATCCCATTATTTTTTTCAGGTTTTTGCCTTCCCCAGCAAGTCGTATGTGGGTTACGTAGGCATAGCAGATATGAAGGAGGAGGAAGAAGAGACTTGTAAGGCTAAATTGTGAAGGCATGTGCTTGATCTGGGGAGCTACAGGCTCAGACAGCTTAGCCCTTCTCTGGATGGGTGTAGCAGGCAGGCTGGAGGCCACAGCCAAGGCTAATGCAGATGAAAGATCCTCTTCAGCCTCTGGTATCTAGCTGGATGGTGGCAGGGGACTCTTGGAATTTGGTTACAAATCCCTTTGACCATTGGTGCTGGTTGAGAATTTACAGGGGTTGTGGTGATATTTTATGGCCTGGTTGATTTGTTTCCTTCCAAGTTCTACCCTTTATACAGAGCTGGATCCAGCACTAGATGACCTAGGCAGTCACCTAGGGCCCATTGGCTGGGAGGCCCACTAGCCAGGGGGTTGCAACAACATTTTATCCTTAAGAATGTTTTCTGTATGTGTAACATTTCTTACTTAAGAATGCTTGCAAAGTGAGTGCAGTATTTATAACAGATGAGTGAACACACTGTTCCAGTTTGGATTTTTTTTGGAGATGTGAACGATGACACTAAGAACAGGTGTGTATGTGTGTTTGTGTGTAATGCCACAGTTAGGGGTGGCAGGTTGGTTAACTTAACTAGGCTCAAACATTGTACCTTGAATACAGGACCCTAGAGCCTGAATACTCTACACCAACTACCAAAATGTGATTAACAGGTGCACTTTCAAGGACTGTTGAGTTTCTGTGCATTTTCAAATAATGATGAGTTTCTATGCAATTTTGAGGAATATTGAGTTTCAAGGGAAGAGAAGTTTACTGTTGCTCATGCTACGTCAGTTTTCAATTTGTAACTGTTTTGATTAGCAAATAGCCATTATCAATACTTGTTTGTACTATAAATTTAGAAAGCAGTGTTAGTAGCACAACAGGTAGCGTATTTGCTTTTATTGCAGAAGGCTGTGGGTTCTACTCTTACACCATGTAGATGGAGTACTTATATTATAGTGCCCTTTAAGGGGGTGGCGGTGGAGTTGCTGCACTCCTGAGTGTGTCCTCCTTTGGATGAGATGCCTAGTAACGTTGAACCATTTTCCAGTTTGACAGCAATTCCCTATTGCAATATTGCCAGTTTACCATTTTTTTAAAATGTAATATGCACACAATTTATTCTTCAAGGGCAGCTGGCACTGAATTTCTGCATGAAACACTGAAATGTAAAGTTGCTTGCCAGGAGCAACCTCTTTATTAATTACAGATTTCTAATTTGGAATTATTCAGGCAACTTTTTTTTTCTGCAGAGATTATGTATATTGACTAATATTGGCAGATTGTAATGACTGATGTTTGAGTGACCTTTTGTGGTTGAAATGTTCTGTAATGGGTAGTTATGTCATTATTGGTTCATATGTTTTGTTTTATTGTTTACTGGAAAAATGTTCAAACTTTCAAATTTAAAACAGACTCTAACAAATGGTGCTGTATTTATTATACCAAAAAATATAATTTAATACAATCAGAATGGTGTAAACAGGAATACATGCATGTATGTATAGTTCTAAAATGTGTGCAAGGGGCCTATGGTTTGAAAATAGCCCAAAGGTAAACTTAATCCACCACTGGCCAGATGCATTTTCTTTGAATGTGGGTTTCAAAGCCATTTCAATGAATGTGAGTTTCAAGGGCACTGAAGCTTACTGTTTATGCTAAGTCTGTTTTCATTGTGAGACTGTATTGTTTTGTTTTGTTTAGCAAATAACAATTAGTGTTTGTGCTATAAAAATTGAAATAAAAGTTTTAAATATCTCTAATCATTGTAGAAGTAAGAAAGAAAACCATATGCACACTGACAGTTTTGAACAGTGTTTATGGTAAATGGGGAGAAATAGCCAAGTAATGGAACACTGGAATGGGTGTGGGGGTGATGATCCATTACCCTGCCAAGGACCCCATTTGACTATGATCTGGATCTTTCTTTGCACATATCTAAATATTTATGGCTGGCATTGATTTGGTCCAGTTGGTGTTGACTTCTGATCTGGCACTGATATGAAACATAATTCAGTTTGATTGGCATAATAAATACATGGCTGTGGCCTTTTCTTCCAAGGAAATGTGTGGTGTGATTTGTTAAATTATGTGTATGCTTATTTTCATCCAAATGCAATTTGTTGCAAGAAGCTTTAGTCATAAGTCTCTCTGCTACACAGTTTTGAAAACCTTTTTTTTCTAATTACTGATTTGACTTAAGTTATGTCTGATTGCTGAACTGGTGCTATATTTTGAAATAATTACTCCAATTTTTTAACATTTTTTTCTAAGGCCCATGACGTCCCCATAAAACATCATCAGCATGCATGTTTGTGAGAGATAGTCTTCCTTGAAGACTTTCATGCTTGGGGAAAAAAATCCCTTTCTTTCTGTGAGCAATGTAATATTTTTAGCAAAAATGCACTGTTCTGCTATGATCCAAACATTCAGGCTTTCCCAGAGCACAAAAACATTTAGTGTTGGACCAACAAATGCCTGCCCTACCCCTAGATTAAGAAAATCCACCAGCAGATTTAAATAAAAAAAAATCACCAACATAGAAACATAGCAAAGGAAAATGGAACAGCCTAAGAAGCTTATCATTAAGGAATCTGTGGGCAGAGGCAGAGGCTATGAAACTTTAGTGACCCCACGAGTCCCATGGGGGCCTGAGGGTGTCAGCCTCCAAGACATATAGCCTTGCTTGGACCTTGGTTCAACTACTTAAAGTTCCAGTTCTCCACCTAAATTAGCCCATATGGAGGCAAACAGTTAGATGTATGCTTCCTTAGTCAGCCAGGACTCATGTACACAAACTTCTACACCAAAGCCAGATGCCAGTCTCCAGTTGTCTACAGGTAGTGTCAGACAGGCACTAACCTCTAAATAGTTCCTCAGGGATAGTTATCTCCCCTGAATATTTAGACAGCTCTATATGAGCAGAAGTCCTGGAAAGGCTCCAACCATATCAGCTCTTAGAAGAAATGTGCGGGAGCTATTTCATGGCCTGCTCTCACTACTTGCTGAAGGAAAGATGTCTAAGCAATGGACTGACATCTGAGCAAATTCTCACCTCTTCTGACTATAAACAATACACCAAAGAGTACATGGAGGCCTGGCAGGTAGGTAAACTTCCCAAGGCAGCTAAATCCCTTACCCCAGGTTTGGTCCACCAGCCAAGATCGAGAGATCCCAGACCTCTCCATGCCTGACAGGTCAAACTTTTACTTGGATGAAGAGAAGGGCCTGGACTATTTGGTCAGCTGCATTCCCTACTGAACACATGAGAATGATACTGCTTTCTCAGGCTCCTGCCCAAGGATATTTCCTTTTTGGAAGAAAACAATCTTAAGATAGAGCATTTCAAATGCAGAGCACACCTCTCAAACTCTTAGCACAAAAAATATGGACAAAGCCAAAAAATAATGGGGGGACAAAGCCACAAACATAGTGACAGATTTTATATATTGCTCTCATAAACTTAGAAATTTGTTAAAATAAATGGTCTTATGTCACCATGCATTTCTGAAGGATATGAAGTCTGGAACTCAAATGCCTGTCATTATTTAGTGAATGCTGTCCTCACAGATTTGCCACAAAAATCCAGAAAACCACAAATGTTATGAGGAATAAACCAATGATATGAGGCAAAAATGTGGCCATTGTGTGAAAATCTGGACAGTTGAGAGATTTGATGCAGAGTCAAAGAACAATCAAATACTCATAAGAGAAAGCTAAAACTTTTAAAATGGAATAAGCCGGGTCATAGCTATTTCACATGCCATGCAACTTTTTGAGGATGCATTTGAGAAAACCTCTCTTGAACCAGACTCTTAGCCCCCTCCCCAAAAAAGCAGATTTTACTAGTAACAGACCCTGCTCTGGCATCCTTGGAAAATTAGTAACAGGGCTCAACATCCTCTCCAGTGATAGAGAAAGCAGGATACTTTCAGAGTATAGCAAGACAATATATAGCTCACCTACCCTAGGGATTAGAATTTTAAATTGTCAAACAAGAGATATATTATCAAGGAGATATCCTGAAACTAGGATATGGCCCTTGTATACACAGATAAAGCCTTAGGAGAATGACTTTTCATAATAGCTCACACAGTCTAGCATTTGGGGTACATGCCATTAACTGTGGCTATGATGCCATAGATGCCCATCTATGATGCCGTAAATGTGTAGACTGAAGGGAGGCAACCACAAACACCATGTTACTTAGGTCCAGTCCTAACTAGAAAATGTTAAGTACTTCTTTGAATAAGGAATTGATTTTTGCATCTCTTTCCATATATATTTTTACAAAATCTGAAGAGAAGGAGAACACTAATTCAGCAGAAATGATTTCAGTAAGCAGAACCCCTTTAACTGTAGGCTGCCTAGGCAGAACAATTCAAAGAATTGCTTTTCAGAAGAAACAGGCAGGAAAGAGGTTGCTGAGGCCTTATCTACTGTAGTGTGTCTCTCAGCTTTTAAAATCCTGCCTAACACCAGCAAGATATTATTAGCGGTAGTGTTAGACACAAAAGCACAACCTTAGGAGAAAGTTTCTGCTTATGAATTAATTCCTTGTCTGAGTAGCACAAACAATGTCTTTAATAGAAATTGTATTTTTGAAGATGTTGGGTCACACATCTGCCCTAATTTTTAAGATTCTCTAGGCCATATCCCCACATGATGTAAATACAGTGTCACTTGATACTTTTTTATGAAAGCAGGGCCATCACCCTATGTGGAAAGATATCCTTCTCATCCTTGCAATCAAAAAGTAGTTCAGGTAGTGAACCTGTCAAGTGCTGTCCCAGGGATACCATTTGTAATGCCAGATAGCTCCAAAGTTTTAACCAGAGAAACCACAGACTTCATGGCACATATATGCTAGTTGAAAGTGTATAGAAAGCTGACCATATGGCATCTGGAGAATCCTGCAAATGTAAATGAGAAAATGTCCCTAATTTATGTGTTATGAATACTCAAGAGAGTATGGCATTCAGGGATATAGAAAACAGAGAAACACAATGTCATTGTGATGTGGCACCTGAGGAAATAAGGAAAGACCTAGTCTTATCTGCTGTGCAGGTTAGCTATTATGACATGACGTCTGACCTCAGGCAAGGCCTCCACCTCCAAGCTACATACTTTATCACCAACTTGAATTTACTAGGCAGGCCCTTTTCCAACCTTCATGGGAAAAACTTGGAGAAGCAGATACTTCTAAATTTTGTACAAAGGGGGTAGGTTTCAGAGACAGACTTTGCCACTTCACATGACAATCCCAGACTAAAAAAAACTGTGTACCAGAAACTTGTGTAGAGAATCCTGGATAGTGAATGCCTTTTCAGTCCCCTGGAGCATGAGTCTGCTGTAGGAATTGCCATCATTTCCTCTAATTCCAAGGATACTTTTAAAAGCAGCAAAGGAAAAAAGGCACAATTGGTGATATTATCTCCACTCGCATAACCCTAGTTTTCCCAATTATTTGAAATAGTCAGATAGTGGATATTATCACTCTGAAGGATCTGTACACTATTGACTCAGTGAAGGGGTCCATAACATACATAGGTCTAAACATTTTCAGGTTAGCTACATGAACCTCAGGTAAGACCCATTCAGGAACCACGTCTTGTAAGAAGTGGTGCATGGTTTGCAGGACGGTAAGAAGCCCATATCTAAGAAGACTTACCTAAATAGAAGAGATTCTTCATTTGGTACTTAAATAATGAGATGGAGCCTCCGGCCACCCCTGCACTTATTATTCTGAAACGCATAGCCAAGAATTTTCAAAATGATTTATAGTATATGTCAGTGAAAGTGTGTTTGTCAGCTACTACAGTATAGTTCAATATAGATCCTCCCCTGTCATCCCACTCAACAAAGTTCTGGAAGGAACTTTGTTAACTGAGACCACCTGCGAAACTCATCTGTCTTTCTAGGGACTCAGATTTTGTAATATAGAGAAGCTACAATGGTTTCCTTTTCAACAAGTTCCATTCCTTCAATAGCTTATTTTTGTCTTAGAAGACCTTGTTCTTGTTGGCCATCATGTCTGTCAGAAGAATGTTTGAGCTGCAAGCCTTGATAGATGGAGCTATATACAGTTTTTCACTAAGACAGGGTAAGTGTTAGAACCATCCTCCCACACATGCAGACACACACACACACACACACACACACACACACACACACACACACACACACTCACACACATATATTTATATATATATATATATATATATATATATATATATATATATATATATATATATATATATATATATAAACAGTATATGACAAGTGCTCAAACTATAAAAAATCTAAACAATTAGAAATAAAAAAAGTTTGAAATACAAAGACTGAAAAAGTTTTAATAACAGATATTCTAAAAAATAATAAAAGAAAGACTATTTTTTACAGGGGGCAAGCCCACCCTGTACCTCTACATCCCCTGCTACTTATATATGCCAACAATGAGATTGTACTACAGTGGGGAAAGTCCTGTTCCCCGCTGCACTGTAATCCAACATATCCAAATATCAGCAATGTTTGAAAAGTTGATTTTCAAACTCTTTACACAGTATTTCAGGTGCTCAAACTTTTGACAGTTTGGTCAATTGAATTAAACCCACATATGAGTATTATACTAACTACCAATCATGTTGATAACAATAAATGCAGTATGATCATGAGAAAAGAGACATACCTAAGTGCATGGCCACTAGCCAATATGCTGGACTCCCCACAAACAGTTATAAATTTAACATGTTTAGCAAAACACAGCATGCACACATTCAAATTTCTTTATTTATTTTACAATGGTACTGATTTACTTTTATTTGTATTTATTTATTTATGTATGCTGATAAGAAACATAGCATTGCATTTTGTATTATGAGCTGGCATGTTACACAACTTAAATGAGGATTAATAGCATATTTTCAAACTAATGGTTAGTGTAAGAGGTACTTTATTTCACACCACAAAAGTGCACATTCATCCTAAAAAATGTTTTTGGTTTTTTTTTTGACATGAGAGACTTGTCTGTTTTGTGGTTCATAGCACTATTATTGCATATGGTTATTCTAGGAAGTTTGTAAAAAGTAATAATATTTTTGCAAAACCTGTATTAATACTGTAGCTAAGGTTCACATCATCTTGTAAAGGGTAATAAAATGAGAAATGCATTTATTTCTGTGATAATGTTTCTCCTAGATTTGCATCCCTACTCACAGTGCCCATATATTCTTGTCAGATCTCCGGTGACCATAAAGTTTACCTGTAATTTATCCCTTATACTAAATATGCTAATGCGTTGTCATACGTTATTTCATTTCAGAGCACAAATGTTGTTCTTTCATACATTGTGGAATGAGGTAACCTTTACATGTGCAGACTGGTTAGTACAAGTTACAGAGACAAAACCACTGAACTTTGCATTCATGAATGTGATGATGTGATACAGAATGGTTTGATATAATGCAAGCTGCCTTATACATCCAGCTATTTGTATGTATCTCTCTATCAACAAGCTGTGGAATATTACTGAAGGAAAGATGTTTGGCTTCATCATGTGGTGAAGGGAAATGATGAGGTAGCATCACCAATTACCTAACAGGGGCTCCTGCTGAAAAAGTTTCAGTCTGCTGTATGTACTGTTACTGCATATGCTACGCAAATCTTTCAAATGTGAATTCATTTCCTGCTTTTGTCTTAGAGTACGTAACAGACATGAGAACCTTTATTCTGATCTGAGCAGTTAAGTGATGCAATTACAAATAAGTTTAGCAACTGACAATGTGCTATGATTTATTAATAGTGAAAGCAGTATATATATATATATATATATATATATATATATATATATATATATATATATATGTGTGTGTGTGTGTGTGTGTGTGTGTGTGTGTGTGTGTGTGTGTGTGTGTGTGTGTGTGTGTGTGTGTGTGTATGTGTGTGTATGTGTGTGTGTAAGTATCAGTAAAGTGTTTAATTTTTGAATGTTTTCAACAATACCAAATTCAGAATCATTTGGCTGAAATGTTTCTAACAATTCTCATTATTAAAACTTAATTTTTAGCATCTTTATTAACATCACATATTGCATAGTGACATGAGGAGATAACAAAGAATTGCAACATTTTTTCCTTTTGTACTCATGATAGATATATGATTTCTGTCTTAGCAAGTATTCAGTTTAGAGCTGTTATTGTGCAGTAGAGAGATAAATTCCTGAATAGGCCCAGCCAACCCAGGCTCAATTAATGGTTTTAGCAACTGAGAGAGAGGCAGGGAAAGGTGGAAAGATGCTCACTGATATGCCCCTTAAGGGGTGGAGATAGTTTAAAGAGAGGCATTGCCCTTAGACATAAAAACAAGCATGGTGGATGGGAAAGGAAAGTGGGTAGATCATAAAAAAAATGATGACAGAAGCACAGATGAGCCGAGCCCCCAAAACACCCTCAGGAGCCATAACTTGCCCAAGCAAAAGATGGAGTAAGTCCAGAGAGTTTGGAAATTAGCTTGTAGACCCAGCACAGACATTGGGTACTGGGGTCCAGGCTGCTAACAATGAGGTCTGAAGAGTGCACAGCTTCTCCTATGGTTGATAAGAAAATGTCTGACCTGTACATAATACTAAAAGGACTATAATCATGTTCACTGTTTGTATTTTACTATCTACATCCATAGTCAACAGCTTCCAACTTCTCAATTTTTATATTATCTTTTTTTTTCCTAGATATCCCTAGCTGCCATAATAGATTCCTTTTTATTTTAATACCTTTATTGAATTATAATTATGACATAGGCAATCGTATTTATATAAAGGAAAACAAACCATATTAACATGTTCACAGTTACAAATATTATACATCACATATATTCTTTTGTACAATTATCAATCCAACATTACATAAATTGCTCAATTTTTGCCTTTCCTTAAACATCAGTTTTCCCCCAAAACATTATTCTGCATGTGTTGTTCTCACAATTTCCATTTTTCTATGTAATTTGTTCTTATCCTTTTCTAAATATCTTAATTCCAGTTAGTTTATCTCTGTTGCAATATTCACTACTTCACATATGGTTGGTTTAGACTTTGATTTTCATTTTCTAGTAATTACCTGTTTGGCAGCCGCCAGAATTAAACTTTACAAGGCCTTACAATGCCTAGGCAGTTCAGATCCTGTACTCTAGATAAAAAAATAATTTCCTTAGTTGCATCCATTTGCTCACCCAATATTTCTGACAGAGAACTCTGTAGGGAATTTTTAAAGCCTGTCAACTCACTACACTCCCAAAACATACATTTCCAGTTATCCCTTTCTTCCCCATCACACATCCAAAATTTGCCAAATACTGGAGAAAAAATTCTTTGATGTCTACCTGGGGTATAAAATGGCTATGCAAACACTTCCAAGCAAAAATTCCAGATGTTCTAGACTTTGTTGCATATCTGGGAGCCATACACATTGTTTTCTTGTGAATTGCTTATCCAATCTCTCTTCCAAATCTTTTCTAACCTCTTCTGATTGATTCCTGTATTTATTGTGCAATAATTTATATGCCCTACTAATTATCCCTTTTTTAACAGTAGCTTCTGTTCTAGAGTCAATTAAAAACTCTACCAGAGCATGTCTTTCACTTAGGGTTCCCCTATCCCTTTCTCTTTGCCTGTACTGTGATATCAGTCCCTGACAGAGGAGGCAATCTCTAGCCTGCAGTCCAAATGTCTTATTGGCCTCTTCCCATTCTATTACTTTTTCTTCTCTCGTTATTTGTTCCCTCTACCTTGGTTCCTTTGCCAGTTTTCTCCAGGAAATTTCAGGCCCTCTTGCCTATTCTCTGTACCCCTAATTGCAGTAATCCCTATCATCATAATCTCTTTTCTGCATTCTCTTGCAGTTCTTAGAATACTGTTTCTTACTTTATGGATATACGATTCTGTATGTCTGTTGTTACTCTCTTTAAGAATCTGCATCCAAAAGCCCACTCTTTTCTTATTTCTTGAATTACCCCATAGCTTAGCATTATTCCTTTCCACTTTGAATTATACCTTTCTGCTTGTGTTATTTATTTCACAATTTGAGCTCCTCTAGTAATTAGTATGTGTTCTCCTTTTCCTTTGTTCCTATTTAGCTCTAAAATATCCCTTCAAACCAGATAATCCTAAACCACCTTCTTCTATTGGAAGGATCAACTTATCCAACTTGACCATTGCTCTCTTGCCCACCCAGATGAAATCTTTCATCTCTTTATTAATTACTAAACACAACTTCTCTGGTTGATAAAAAAAAAAATTCCTGATCTGTGCATAAAACTAAAGGGACTAAGACATTTTTACTGCTTGTATCTTTCCAGTTTCTTTATTTTAGTCTCTTTCCACATATCCTGAGCTGTCATAACAGAATCCTTTCTAACCCATACCCCTAAATGCTTCATTTTATTGTGCCCCCATAAATATGAGTATTGCTGAACCAATTTATGTGTGGGTATATAGTTCACAGCTATAGCCTTTGTTTTATCTTCATAAACTGAATATCCCAAAAAGACATGAAACTGACCCAGAAAGTTCCACAACACTGATATGTCATTTTCTGGTTTTACCAGGTACACAATAAGATCATCTGCAAATAAAGCCAACTTTTCTTGATTACTATATCAATTATATCTTTGAATTTCTGAGCCCCCTGTTTTCTTTGGCAGTGGCTGTAAATATAATACAATTAACAAAGAGAAAAAAGAATACCCCTGCCTGGTTCCTCTGTTCAGACACAACTTAGAGTGGAATCCTCCCACTTTAATTTTTGCTTCTAATCCCTCATATATCCTCCTAATTAACTTTATTAATATATCAGGGAATGCAGATACTTCCATTGCCCTACTCATAAAATCCCAGCTTGTTCTGTGGAATGCTTTCTCTGCACAAAGACCCAAAACAACAGTGCTATTTCTTACATTTGCTTCCTTCTGGATCATTATTGTTCCGTTAATGTTGTCAAATGTTTGCCTCCCCTCCACAAAGCAACATTGTTCCTTATCTATCAGTTTTAGCAACACGTTTGCCATTCTTTTAGGTATTATAAATATTAACACTTTATAATCATAGTTTGAAATTGAAATGGGTCTATATGAAGCTGGGTCTGATTGGTCTTTACTGTCTTTAGCTATTACAGCCACCAAAGCTTTCTTCCAGGATATCGGTGCTTTACTTCATTTTAAAATACTGTTAAACAAATCCTTCCAGATCTTTATTGCTTTCTTCCTTCCTAGCTTCCAAACTTCAACAGAAATACCATCTATTCCTGGAGACTTTCCTGCAGATTGATTATGCATCACCATTTTATCTCATCTCCTCCTATCTTAACTATTAATTGCTGAACCTCATCTACCTCCAACCTTAGCATACTTCAGTCTTCCATACATATTTCCATTTCTGCTTTTTCTTTATTTCAGCATATCTCTGCTTTATATAAATGTTCATAAAATTATTGGAATATATCTAATACTTCTACAAGATATCCAGTTATTTTTCTTCTTATAAGCTCCTTAAGTTTGGCGACAACACATTCATCTTTCTGTTGCCCAAGTTGTTGTGCTAAAAGCTTTTGTGCTCTAGATTTGTTTAAAAAAAAACAGTAACTTAACAGCAATCTTTCTAAACTCATGCATATTATCCAGACACTCCCTTATTTTATCTTTAGCACTCTGCAGTTGTACCTCTTCTTGTTCTGTGAAATTCTCCTTTTTCTGTAATGCATTAACCTTTGTTGGCTCCTCTAAATAATTCTTGTCACTTCTTAACCGTATCACTTTTTATTTAATTTTTACACTGCTTTTAAACTCCAATTTCATTTTATCCCACTCACTAGCTATACTTTCTAACAGAATTTCCACTGCCCATTCCTTTAATTCCTCTCCTTTTAACAGGGAGGTA
Source organism: Protopterus annectens (assembly GCF_019279795.1). Lineage (NCBI taxonomy): Eukaryota > Metazoa > Chordata > Ceratodontiformes > Protopteridae > Protopterus > Protopterus annectens. Next base: position 11,750,645 of record NC_056731.1, read on the forward strand.
GAAAGTGCCAGTGTTTCATTTTTACTTCATTACTCTGCATTTTATCTTAGCTGTTATTGGCAAATGATCTGAAATAATTATTGGATGAGTGCAGAAGCTTTCAATTAAATGCACATGTTCTTCTAAAATATAATTTCTATCTAGTCTAGCCCAGTAACTGCACCTTGGAGAATAATATGTAAATGCTCTCTGAATTCCTAGTACCAAATTCACATATTCCATACCAAATACTTTCAAAAATTCTTCAGAAATCTATCCTCTTGTGTTACTTTTTCCCTTCTTGGTCCCCCAGATACATACTCATTGTTGAAAATCAAATTCAAGTCCCCACCTATAAATCATATTCCCTGCTGAAAGCTGATTATTTCTCCCCAACTTTTCTTAAGATGTATAATAGCAGTTTTAGCTGTAATATAAATAAAGGCCAGCATAATCCCTCTCCCTTGCCAGTAGCCCCTTACCATTACAAATCTACCATTATTATCCTTTTCCTCTTTAATAGCTATTGACGCTCCTTCAGCAATTAGTATAAGTATTCCCCTTTTCCTTTGTTCCTGATATTCTGTTGAATATCCATCCTGAAATCATTTCTTTATCAAATTCACATGATTGCCTTTTTCCAAATGTGCCTCTTGTAGCATTGCTATTTTCACTTTGCATTTCTTAATATAATTCAGTACTCTAAAATTTTTGTCTATACCTGTGAGACCATTCACATTCCAAAACAATATGGACAGTGCAACCATTATGAAAATAAGTTACTTATTATTCCTATCTACTATATATGACAGCTTTTTTAAATGTCTTTTTTTAGCTTTTGTGTTAGATACAACCATTAGTATTTGACAGGTTGATCTGATGTTTATTGTCATCTTCAATTAAACCTATGTCACATTTTACAAGACTTTTTTTAATGAAAACCCCCAGAACACCTCAGAACATATTAATATAAAACAAATACATAAAACTGTGTACATCTTCAAATAATGAAGTTTAACTCTCTGATAGAAACAATTGTCCCAAATCAACAGCTACACCCCTAGGCATTAAATAACCTAAAATTAAGGTTATCCATGCTAAGACACATGTACAGCCTGTGCTCCTACTTACACTAATTGCTGTCTTTTTTGTCTTATCTTTATTCCCCTCCCTGATGTGGCAAACAGCTTATATGCTTTCAGAAAACATTAACTTTTAGCCTTAAAATTGCTCTGGCTTTTAATATCTGTCACTGTAATCAGCTTGTCTCAATGGAAACATAAGAAGAAAATGTACAACTGCCCTCAGCTACAGACTTCTCAACTAACACTGAACATTTATTAGCTAAAAGAAAAATGTTTAATTACATTCAGTGTTCTCTTATTTACTTGATTACAAAAATTTGTTACTAGATTAAGCAAATGTCCTTAATCCAGACCTTCACCTAAGCAAAAGTAAGAGAAAACATATCAGCAATACATATACTATAATCTATGCACTTTTACACCCCACCCCATCCACCTCAACAATCAAAAATTACAGCATATTAACTTAAACATGTTTTGGCCAGCCTTTCATCTCTTTTTACATCATAATGCTTTTGTTTCTTAAAACTAAAAAGAAGAAAAAATGTAAGTGTTTACTTTAGTGTCTTTACACATACAACAATAACTGCAATTTATATCATGAAATGTTTTATACAAATATTATTAAGGAAAACATTTTTTATTTACAATTACTATTTTCCCTTTCTCTTTAATGTCCTTAGAAGCATTAATCATATGAAGTGGGGTGTGTGTGTGTTTCAATTACTCACAAGTTTAACAAAGTCAAAACAAGTCCAGTCTTTCCACTTTTTTTATAAACCAACTGATGTTTTATACTATCTCATTTATTCACTAGTTTCAGTGCTGCTAGTATTCTTCCTGTTCATCTCCATCTCTCAACCCTAGACTCCGGTTCGAGTCCAAGGTACTCCCTATTCTTCTAGTCAAGTCCTGTGTTTTTTTTTTTTTATCAAGCAAGCATTTTCCTTTGGAACACTCAAAAAGGTTTCACTAGCAAAGTCTCTTTATGAGCTTTATTATCAGAAGAATAAGAAGTAGAGTCCCCTTCTGTTTGATGACTCACTTTTTGTTGGACAAACCTTACTATTTCCTCCTTAGCTTGTTCTGCTTCAAAAATTACTTTGATCCTCCAGGAAAAAAAATATTCTGAAGACATCTGGGTACAGCAGCTTGAATCTCATACCTGCCTCTTAACATTCCCTGATTGCTGGGATAAATTTACTTCTCTTCTGCCTAGTGTACAGTGACTAATCATTTTCAACAAACACTCTATCTCCAAGTTTTATTACTTTGCCTTTCTGCCACAGTTTTGTTAGGATCAACTCTTTCTACTGGTGTGATTGCATCTTTACTAATACTGGTCTTGGCTGCTTTCTCATGGCCAGGTTTGGAGCATACATATGGTGTACCCTTTCAATTAACAAATCCTGCTGTGGTATACCAGTCCAGTTACTTATTTGTGTTTTCATAAAATTAACACAATCTACTCCTTCCAGTTTCCTTGGTATAGCAGAAAATCTCAGATCTTCCCTGCATGATTTGTACTCTAACTCTTCCATTTTTTGAAACAGCTCTTCTTGAGCAGACTCATACTCAGTAAGCCTTTTCTTCATTTCAACCTCTGATTTTTGCAGTTTTATCAGTTCATCTGAATAGTGATCTGAAGCTTCTTCATTTTTTCCAGCCTTTTTTATTTGAGTTGATATACTCTTTCAATGTTTTGTTTATTTTAATCAGCTCTGAGCATGTTTGATTTATTTTTTCCTCTAGATTACTGAAAGCCATGTCCTGCACTAAGCTTAAAATCATTTTTGCTGAACAGCTGAATGATTCTTCCCAGTCAGTGTTTTCTGTTCACCTTTTCTAGTTGATTTTCTTTCAGGCTCTCTAAAAGTCTTCCTTGTTGGCATCCAGGCAGTGTACTTACTAGCCATTAAATTAATTTAGCAAAACTGGCAGAGTTACTGGCTCTTATCTCTCAGTTTCTTTTTTTACACTGGGAGAGCTGAAATTAAGCTGTAGATCAATGTTCAGCCATCTTGGAAGTCATAATAGGATCCTTTTTAACAAAACACCTAAATACTTAATCTTCTCATGTCCCCATAAATATGGGTATTGTTGAACCAGTTCATGTGTGGGAACATAGGTTGCTGCTATAACTTGTGGTTTATCCACATTTATTTATATCATGTAAACAAAACTGTTTCAAAATGTTCGAAAACACTGAAATATCCATTTCTGGATTTATCAAATACAAAGTAATATCATCTGCAAATAAGGCTAATTTGTTTTGAGTACCATACCAGTTATACCCTTGAATTTGTGAGTCCCTTGTTTTCTTTGCCAATCAAATAACAAATAAGAAAGAGGACACTCCTGCCTGGTTCCGGTATTCAAACCCAGCTTGTCAGAGAGGAACCCTCTTATCTTCCTATCTTGATTCTTGCCTCTTACCCTTTTTATATCTTTCTAATTAATCTCATTATGCTCTCAGGAAATGAAAATGCTACTATTCCTCTACTCATAAAAGCTCTGCTACGTCTCTTGAATGCTTTTTCTTTATCAAGATCTACTAAGAATAATTGAGGTCTTCTTGCATTCTGCTTCCCTTTGGATCATTACAAAACTGCATTGATCCATATCTTTCAGTTTTGCAACACCTTAGCAATTCTCTTTGCTAATGTAGACATAAATGCTTTATAATCACAGTTTATATTTGAAACTGGTCTGTAAGAAGTTGGATTTAAAAGGTCTTTGCCTTCTTTGAGTAGCAAAGCCACATCAGCTTTTATCAAAGATGTTGGTACTGTCCCTCCTTTTAAAATATTGTTAAACCAAACCTTCCAGATTTTTATAACTTTTCCCCCTTTTAACTTCCAGATTTCTGTAGGAATGCCACTGGTTCCTAGAAATATCCCTTTTCATTGATTATATATCACCATTTTATCTCATCTTCTCACATCTTAGCTGCTAATGCTTGAGCCTCATCTTCCTATAACCTTGACATATTAAAGTCATCCATAAATATTTTTATTTTCATCTTTTCTTGGTCCGCCCATTCCTCTGCTCTATACACATTTTCATAGAATATCTGAAATTTTCTAATACCTCTTTAAGGGCTGTGGTTATTTTTCTAGTCATAAGCTTATTTAGGTTGGCCACACCCCTTTCTATTTTCTATTGCCTGCGTCATTGTGCTAATAGTTTTTGTGCTCTGTGGTTATCAAAAAAATACATGCTTAGCAGTAACCTTTCTAAACTCATGCATATTATCCAAACACTCCTTAACACTAAACAATCGTTCCTCTTCTTGTTCCATAAGCTTCCCCTTCATCTGCAAAATGTTATCCTTTAATAAGCCCTTAAATGTTTTTTTCTACTTCTTTCCCATATCTATTTCTCTCTCATTTCCACTATATTTGCATTTTATTTCACTCCTCAGCTTTCCTTTCTTAAGAAATTTGTATATTTCTTAGAAACTCTTGATTTTTTACTATCCATTCCTTAAAACCATCCCTTTTAAATAGGTAAGTAGGAAAGTATCATATTCCTTGATTATCCCACATCTGTAACTTAGTATTTATTGGCACATTGTCACAAGATCTGAAATAGTTATGTCAATAAAATATCTATGATCGTGTGAAATATGTTCTGCCTAATCTATCACTGTTATTATACCATGGATATGTAATATGCAAATTCTATCTGGGCTCCTGCCAGTAATTTCCCAACTTCCATTCCAAATAATTTCATACATTTCTTTATTAATCTACCCTCTTTTGCTACATTTTCCTTTCTGTGTCCCCTGATGCATTCACTATTGCATATCAGGTTTCAGTCCAAACCCAGGAATATTTCCTGATGGAAGCTAATTATCTCTCACATAATTCTCTTAAGCTCCATAATAGTTTTAGGTGGAATATAAATGGATGCAATGTAATACTACTCCTTTGCCAATAATTCTTTATTACCACAGCTCTATCCATGTTGTCCTTCTTCTCCTCCTCTGTCACAACTGGAGCCCCTCTTGCAATCAATATAATTTCCCCTCTTTTTCTTTGTCCCGGACTAACCATTCTGGAATCCTTTATTTGCCAATTTCATATGCTCATTTCTAAGTGTGTCTTATGTAATATTGGTATTTGCACCTACACTTCTTAATACAATCCAATATTCTTTGTTTTTGTCCATACCTACAGTGTTATTTACATTCCATGACATGATTGATAAGGCAGTTATTATGATAAGATGCTATCACTTTCACATATGCTACATGACAATTTTTTTAATATACATTTCCAGTTTGCAACTTACATGCATATATTAACTCATTACATCCAAGTGATGCCTCCAGGAGCTTTTGCAGTTAACTCCTACTGACACCTCTAGGCATCACATTTTGCTTCTTCATGTTTGCATCAATAATTACAAAACCATGCTATGTACAAGGTTTTAAAAAATGTCATCTTAAAGCTTACACAAAGGCAAACTCAGTTGCATTAATATTTAACCTCTGTCTAGTACAGCTAAATAGATATTAACTGTTGGTTTATGATATTAATTTATATAGATATAATTTTCTATTTTTTCTTAATATCTCAACAACCAAGTAACACAAACAGAACTCCTTAGCTTCATATGAAAGCTCTCAGTTAAATAAATAAATTGCTGCTGACAGTATGTATGTAACTTGAGTGGTTGCTGAGATATTGTAAGTTGTTTACAATATATTACAAATGTAATAGTTACTGTTTTTACTGTGGTTTATAAAATGCAGTTTAAGACCTAGAAGCTAAAGAATACTACCACTATAAAATAGCTTGTGCTGAATAGTTTGTCATTTATACTTCTTTCATAATCCCTATGGTTTCAGAGATATAGACATTTTTTGACATGTAAGGACATAATTTGATTCTGTCAAAAGGCTTAGGCTCCACTCATTGGAAGTTACAGTGCAAACTTTCTGGGCTCTCTTGCAGTGATGATCTTCTATTCAATTGCAGATTCTCATTTCTGTTTAGACCCATGTCACATTTTTTCCAAGAAATTTTGTTTCAATACAAAACATTCAAAAACAAACAAAAATATATTCATTTTCCTTTTTAATCCCCAACCCTTTTTAACTCAATACAAACACACAGAACTCTATACATTTTCCAAAAAGTAAAATTATCCCTCCACATATTGTCAGATGCCCCAGATAGGCAGTGCATCCACACCCTTTACCCTTTTAATATTAGGTTTAATCACGCTGATAATGTATGTTAGAAACTGTGTTCCTTTCTGCACTCACATCACTTCCCTCCCAAATGTGAAAATCAATTTACATACTCTCAATTAAGTGAATTATAGTCTTAAAAAGTGCCCTTTCTTAAATTAATAGATTTTGCATTGTTATGATTCATACTGAGGTGGTTGTTACTAGTAGGAATGTATCTGCTTGTATTCTCCTCAGTGTAACAGACTTCATTTATTTTTAATGAGCTACTTGTCACTTCTTTAAGTACTAATTTTAGTGTTTCTTCATACAAGTATCTCACAGTTCAGTCATTTTTTGATTATTACCTATGTCTGCGGTGCATCTACCATGTGCAAATAAGAAAAAAAAAACAGAAAAAAGTACATTCCTACTTTAACATCATTGACATTAACAACAACTTACAAGATCCCCTCACCTCACATTTAGAATACCTGTGCTTATGTGCATACTGTATATAACTACTTTACAATCTAGCATGCAATTGACTTCAAGAAATTTTGTTTTACATATATTACTAAGAGAAGAAAACAAACCTTTTTACTTACAGATTACACACATATTACTGATAAAATTGATTTTATTTTACTTACAGTTTCTTCTTTACTTCCTTCATTATCATCCTAAATATTAATGATAAAGACAAAAAGTACTTTATAACCCCAAACCAAATTAAAATAATTCACAAAATTCCAGTCTTTTTCCATTCTTCCCTCCACCTCTTGCAAAAGTACAGTTCCCAAGTCCAAATTGCATCTTAAAGACATATCCTTTTACAGTTTGCCTGTTTTATTTCCTGAGTTCATATTCTTGTCGATCCTCTTTTTCATCTTCTCAATCACCCAACACCAGTCTTTGGTTCAATTCCAATGTACTCCTTGTTTTTCTCACCAACTCCTGTGCTTTTTTTCTGTTTCTCAATAATTTTCCTTTGGAACATTGGAAAAGATTTTGCTGCCAAGTTCTGCCTATGGGCTGTGTCATTATCAGAGGAATTAGAAGCAGAAGCCCATTCAACTTGCTGGCTCACTTTTTGTTGCATAGACCTTTTTTTTAATTTCCTCCTTTGCCTGTTTAGCATCCAAGAATATCTTTGCTCCTTCTCACAGATTGAAAGATTGTTACTAAGCTAATGTCCCAGGGGGGCCTTTCTAAGCCTAGCCAAATTTTCCAGAAAGAATAATGATGTCCTACATCCAAATAGGACATTGAAGGCCAGGCATTTATAAGCTACGTCTGTCTATAAGGGACACGGGTGACAGGCCTGGTGTAAATTTCCTATTCCCCATCCACAGGTCTCGGTTGCCCTTAAACTGGGTAATAGAAAAACTCAGCTTCACATGGATAGGAAGCCTGGTCCATAGGAGAGACAATCTCTGAGACACATATCTGTCTCTCCAGCATATTCTGCTTAAGTCACAGACAAAATTCAGGCCCCTAGACCTTGTATTTTTGGTACTCTTTGACTTACAAATATGCAGGAGATTCCTAAGTGTGGAATTTATGGATACCTTGCAAGCCAAGTATAGGTCACCCGTCAGCAATCTATAGGAGACTGAGTAGAAGAAACGGGTTTTAAGGCACCCTTCATGAGACAAGTTTGTTATGTCTTGTATTTTTTTTTGTAAGGAACGTCTGAGGTTGCTCTGTTTGCTGCATATACCTAGTCAGGTACATATGGAAGGGAGCATTGTACTCCATGACTGGTCTTATAAGGGCAGAGTACAGTGGGATAATGACCTCTTTGGACCTAGATACCATGCTCTTACTTATAAGTTGTGCAACATGAATGGATTTCCTTATCACTGTGACCATGTGGTGGTCGAAAGTAAGGCTACTGTCTATTTGCGTACCCAGATCCCTGACCACTGGGTCAACTCTTAGGTGAGTATTATCAACATAAAAAAAATCTTAAAGATAGTTGGATAGAGCAACTTCAGCCTCACCTCACCTTCTTGGCGCCCTCTTTTTGCTAGGATAAACACTCTCCCTTCTGCCTGGTGTACACTGAATAATCATTTTCCACAAATACTCTGGTGTCCCCAATTGATAATATTTTATCCTGCTGCCACAATTTTATCAGAATCAGCTTCTTTTGCTGATATGACTGCATCTTTACTACTGTACGTCTTGACTTCTTTCTCTTGGCCAACTTTGGAACATAGACACTATGTGTCATTTCTATTAACAGATCCTGTTTTGGAATATCAGTCTAGTTACTTATTTGTACTTTTATAAAATTAATGCAATCCGTCCATTCCAGTTTCTCTGGTACAGCATATATTCTTAAGTTTTCTCTGTGTACTCTGTCTTCTAACTTTACTATTTTTAAAACAGTACTTCTTGAAGCCTCATATACAGTCAATCTTTCTTTCAATTCAACTGTGATTTCTGTAGTTTTCTCAACTCATCCAAATGACTACTTAAAACATCTTCTGTTCTTTCCAGCCTTTTTTCATTTGACTATATGTATTTCTCCTATATCACTTATTTTGAACACCTCTGATTTAATCTGATTTATTTTTCTTCTTAAGTACTAGAAGCCATCTCTTGTACTTTTTTTTGCCAAACAGCTGCAAGGGTTTTCCCTACTAGAATCTTTGTCTTCTTCTTTTTAGTTGGTTTTCACTTGTTTTTCCAAAATTCTTAGTTGCTGACATCCAGGCAGTGTAGTGACTAACCAGTAATGGAATTTTACCCAAATAAATTAGTTTTACTGGTGGCTTTCCAATTATTCTCTGTTCACTCTGGGAGAGCTCTAATCAGCCTGTTGATCCATGTGTAGCCATCTTAGAAGCCCAACTTTAAGATTTTTTGGTCTGTATCTGCAGGTATTTGTTTATAATCCTACTTATAATTAAGTTCAGTTTGAAACAGATTGGGTTCAGATGAAACAGAATAGGCCCAAACCTTTGCTAAAGTACTTAATTTTCTGCACAGTGTTGTGTAAGGTGACCTTTTCACAATAAACACACAATATGTTAATCTAAAAAAAAAAGACCAATTTTGTCCTTGACAATGCTGTTCAGTATCATCTACTCTGACTTAAATTTAGATCAGTGGATCATGGATTCTGTAATTGAGAAATTAACAAGGTATATATCAAAAGAGATACTAAATTAAGTAATTCAACCTTCTGGTAAAACTAATAATTTTTTTTATTTTTTTAACTGGATCTTTATATCTTTGGAAGAATAATTTTTAAGTAAAAAATACAAGTAACAAAGCTTCATTCACACAGACCATTTAAAGAGATCTTAAAAAAACAAACCTCAAATAATGAAATGCTGGAGACCCATGTCTGAATTATGTCACTCCAGCCTTATATATAATATGGCCAAAAAACTCACTTAAGTTTGTTTTACTTCCAGTCATGATATGATAAGGAGTACCTTGTTCTCAGTGTGTCTATCTGGTCAATAGAAATACAGATGGTGGCCAATGGACTACTGAACTGAATGTCATTTTAAGGTTGTAATGGATAGATGGCTGCCATTTTAGGGTTGTAATGGGTAGATGGCTGCAGATCATTTACAATACAAAAAGCTTTGCTGTATTTGCTGAACAGTAAGCATTGTTTTGTTATGTAGGAAATCACTCACATTCTCACCTCATTCATTACATTATGAGAAAGACATTTTCCTGGTTTATCAATGCACACTCTCTTTTGTTGACTAATTTGAATTGTATTACACAGAAACAAACTCTAAAAATGGATAAGGATTGCCTAGTCTGCCTAGTCTATCTAGTCTGTTTTTTATATTGACTAACAAACTAAAAGGTTTGTTGTAACATACAATTTATTTTCCACCACCAATTTAAGATGCAGTTATGACTATACATACATTCTTGAAGTCCATTACTGTTTTTGACTCTGTTATCTGTGATAAGCCTCTTTCAGTAATCCATCATCCTTTATATGAAAAAATATATATATATTTTTTTGTTTATTATAATCTGGTATGTAGACCAGTCCAAGGAACTTTTTCAGCCATGACCTGAGGAGAAACAGCACACACAACTGGGTCTATATCAGATTATCAAAATGGCTCGTTATCGAATGCCGTAACGTCAAACTGCAAAACCCGAACCCTAACAATATCAAAACCTCAAAACAGCAAATTTTTTCCCCAGGGAAAAAAATTGCTGTTCCGAGAAACACACACAGACCACAAGCACACTAAAAATCAGCAATCCACACACATACATTTAAACTTAACATCTAACCTTACACTACACTGCACATACACTACTATCTATCCACTAACCTTAACCCAGATCCTAACCCTAAGGTTTGTCACTGTCGCACACTCACCTCACCCATGCTCACCTCACCTGCGCCCTAACCCTAACTCACTTAACCCGCCTTTAACCCTAAATTCTGTCACAATCGCACACTTACCTGACCCGTGCCCCAGCCCTAACTTACCCAACCCATGCCCTAACCCGAACGTCCACACAGTCACACACTTACCTTAACCCGACCCGTAACTTTCCACTGCATCGATGAAAACAGCAAAGCCACAACAACGGCCAACCGAATTGTTTCCCTAGGAAAGAATTCAGTTTTGTGCAGCTTCACTGTTTTCAGCATTCTCGATATTGGGTTCGATATTAGGTCATTCAAAATTCTGCTGTTTCGATGATCTAATATAGACCCCACACAACTGACAAATGTACATATAAAATAGATATTTAATCAGATATAGAACAATTTTTGCATAGAAAAGCACAGTAATTCAAGTAAAGGAGGACCACAGCATTACAGAAAAGACAGTTTATACTGGGATTCATACCAATTTATGTTATTAATAGAAATCAAAGCTAGGAGCACTAAAATTTAATACAACAGTTTCTACACATGAATGCTGTTTGCATATATAATTGAGATGGAGTCCCACAGAAATGGCTGCAAAAAAGCAGTCTGTAGTCCTTGTGACTACTTGGAGACACTTGCCTTGTATGGGGACACAGTGCCCCCCCATTCTCATATATTTTTTTCTTTTAAACAGACTATGTAGATCCCCTTGAGATGCTTAAAGTTTGTATCACGTCTATATTCAGTCTTCTTTCTTTAAAATTGTATACATTAATCATTTCCTGGAATAGATGGTGCACTAGTTTTACTATACCCTCAGTTGCTTCTGTCCCATCAGGTCTGTAGAACTGTATCTAGTACAAAATATGAAATCTTAACATTTTTCATACATGGAAGGATAGTAGCTTTTATTTTCCAATATTTTTGCCTCTTATTGTGCATTTAGATATTTTGGCAACCCTCTTTGCTTCTCTCTCGCACTGCTTGTTTACATTTAGATAATCTAGCATGATTTAACCAGTACGCCACTTTCATCATTTGTAGTAACTTGTATAGCATATCCCTTACAAATAAATCCTGAGTTTTTGCATGCCGGATGTATTATTTGTCAGTGTATTTGTCAGATGTATTTTACAACATTCATTCTATTCTATTCTTATCCTGTCTATAGCTACTTATGTATCAGTACTTTTATATAAATCCATCATTAACCGAAAGGTAAACATTTTCCTATAGTCATTCTGAAATATTGTTTATAAGGATGCTAAAAGGATTCAGCCCCAGTACTGACACATATTATATTTGCTCTGGTCTGCATTCTTTCATGAACATGGATTTCACTTACAATGACCTTCTCTGTCTTGTGGCATAGTCAACGTTTTACCCATGTTACTAACCAACATCCCATTTCCAGTCTAATTTATTCAGTAACCTACCTCTTGGCACATTGTCAGATTCATTGCTAAATTATGTGTAGGCTATGTCCATAACTTGTATGTATTTATTTGTTTATTTATTTATGCTTGCTAGCTGGGATAGCTAGTGGACTGATCTATACTGCACCCATTTCAGCCACAACCCAGAACTAAAAACAGAATGAGACATAAAAATGTCAGCATACAAATTGTGAAACAACAAGAATGAAACACACATTAAAATATAAATTATACAGTTGTAAAAATTAAAACAATGCAGCAAGTCAGAGTTTTAAAAGTAATAAAATGTAGGTAATGGACTAGTATGAAAAGTATATAAATAATTACAGCAGAAGTAAAAGATTAATGAGAGTGATATTTGAAGATATGTGAGGTGTTGGTGATAGATCTTACTGGTTTCATATCTGGGTTATAAAGTTAAAGAGCTTTATAAGATTTACAACAAAACACCACTTGAAATATTACAGCAGAATAACCATGTAACACCAAATGATGAAAAGGACATTCATATTCAACTTTCTTTAGTCAGGATCTTTATTTTTTTTTCAACAGATACTTTGAAATATAAGCTTCAATTTATTGCCATACATACACAAAACAGTCCCATTTTATACAGATTTCTGAAGTCAGTGTGAACGTTTTTCACCAAGCACTGGAGGGAATCAGATAATTAATATCAGAATAGTTTGTTGTTCAAGACAAAATCCCTTCCCAGCAACTCCTAGTAACCAGGAAACAAACCATTGTAAATATTTTAAAACATACATTTTTATCATATTAAACAAATATTTATGAAAACTTTACACAGCTCAGTACCAAAAACTCTTTCTAAGAGTTTTATTAAACTTTATTAGACTCTTTATTAAACTCCTCAGGGAAAAAAAGTTTCATACTCAATTATGATTTTTTTTCCATTTGCTGAATTTTTTTTCTTTACTGCTTGTAAAATACTTTTCATGGAAACTCTGCACATGACAGCAAATCCCGGATGCAAGCTTGCAGCCACTATTGTGACATTCTAAGAATGCTTCACTGCAGGACCTTCCATTCACTTATTGATTATTTCCCAAACGTCAACAGATGCCCTCTAATTATCCTGTGTAATAGTTTTTTTCTATTTACTAGTAGAGAGGAACCCAAAACATCTTAAATAATATGCTCCTCCCACTGCTTTTCGGGAGTAGTGTTCCTGTGGCCTAAACCTTTTAGCATTAATCTCACACTTAGAACCACACACGATAAGCTCACATGCTTCTGAAATAACCCTGGTGCTTAAACATTTCCACTCTTCCCATTTTTTGCTGCAGCAAGGAAAATTATAATTATAATTATTGTTGTGGCTTGCATTGCTTCACTTACGGCTTCTCTCATGGGCAGTAGACAAATAAAGAAACATTCACATAGATCTTCCAGTATAAATAAGAGCAAACAAAATGGATCATTACAGTGCTAAATAATGTCATTTAGTGCAGTGTTATTTTATCTGTACATTAATGTAATACATTTGTTTACTCTTTGGCTTCTTTGGCTAGCTGTATGAAAATGAATAAAATTGTAGAAAAATCTCCTGACATAGTTAAGCACCAATGAAGTGAATTGTCGCAGTGGTAACTAGTAGCGGGTAATGATAGTTAATGTTGCATTATTGCAAATGTGCATGTCATGTGGCTGTTTGTTACAGCATAACTGCTTTCTTTAATGTTTTATACAGTGTGGCACACTGACTAAAATCATGTTGCAATTAGGTAGCTGGTTTTGCTTTGAATTCTGCTGTGCATTCCTTGTAAGCATGGAAACTTAAAAGACCACTATGGGAAAAAATGAAAAAAAACATATTTTTAGTCTTTTCTTGAATTTTTACACATTGGAAACTATGCACCAGAAAAAAGTATTAACTACTAATTTTACTGTGTTTGTAACACTGGATGCACTATAGGGGCAGACATCATGATGAGAGTTTATTTTCTTCTAAAGCTAAATCTTCCCCATAATGCACTGTAAGGGTACAGTTGATGAAATTATAATGCTCATGGCAGGGCTGTCACATCAGATTTCCATTGACTTAGAATAGAAGAACTGAGAAGCAGTGCTAATTTTGAATGGCTTCCGTACAGGTTCTGTTTACTGTGCTGAAGTGCCTCTTACAAATGTGTTTCCTACTGAAGTGTTATACATTCTTTGAAAAAAACTTCCTGAAGTAAAAACTAATAGCTGAGATAAGAGACTTTTTTTCACAGGTTGTACTTTTGTGAGCCTTGGTTCTTTCTCAAGTTACTTCTTATATTCACTCCATCAGCAAGCTAGGGAATCACATTTCCAGCCCTGCAAGTTTACAGCTAGTCACCTTTGCATGACAATAGACATCAGACATATCACACAAATCAGTGACTGCTATGTCAGTAAAAATGTTCCCTCATCTCTCATCTTATTTCTGTCATCCTAATTGCACTTGCTCAATAAATACTGTTCAAAATGCTTTTATCAATTTTTAATGCACAGAAGTCTAAGTATTCCTGAAAATGTGCTCTGTAACATATACCAATTACAACTCATATTGGGTGCTCACAGACATGTTGTAGGAAAGGTATCATAAACCAAAGAATGGCCTTATTTCAGATAGAACTTTACATAATAGCATAGTCCTCAGACATGTTAACCTCTCAGACAGACTTCATACATGTTTACTTTGTGCCTTTTTGCATTGCTATGGGACAATATCAGCTTATTGAAATGTATATTAATTTCAGTTTCATTAATGATGTTATAATATGATTGTTAAAAAGCAAATATAATTTGCATGCAGGGCTGTGGAAAATACACCTTCATAAGCTAGATTTATTGCTGTGTCTCAATTGCATTATTTTAATATGTAACAAGGAAAAAGTAAGTGTTGTATGAAGTCGAGGCATGTTAGCTATTGTAAAAGGAATTTGTGTTGTTGCTAGGGAAGGTTTGAAACATCCAAGGTCAGAAAACAAGACCCCTTGAAAGTAGATGGGGCATGTATAGGAAGGTGTTCATGTCATGTTCATGACATTCACAAAGTTTTATATTTGATATAATCATTGTGACGTAAGAAAACTGCATGACAAAGTTTATAAGAAAAATGTATAAAAATACATTTTTTTCTATGTAAAGTGAGACTGATTTACCAACTGCTATGAAGATTGTCTCCCAGCACTGTAAGAATAACATTTCTGTTTGCACATCCTGAAGTGTTGTTCTTGACTGAAGGCATATAAGGTAAATTCTTAATGTTATTTATTTATGACTTTAACAGCATGTTATTTAATATATTCCTCCCCAAGTGCAATGCAGTGCTTACTGTCACTGTCCCTAATGGTATGCACACTTTTTTGGTAGAGGTAGAGTCAAGAGTGCTTTCCAAAGTACACTGCTACAGCAACCTTTTCCATTTACTGTTATCCAAAATTTATGACACTTCCTTGAGAAGCAATAAACAAGTGACATCTCAGCCAGCATGTTTTATACCACAGTAATTTCAAAGTGATTTGAAGATGACCAAGTAACAATTGCAATGTAGCCTGCTTTAATTCTATTAACTTTTTTGCTGTTTTGAGGGAGGAAGATACTCTGCTTATTCCACAGTGCCCACCATCTCCCACTCAGAGCTGTTTTAACTTTGCTTAACTTGTAAATCAACCACCACAGTCACTCTGCACATGTCCATTGCAAGTAGTAAAATCAGATGCACACACACATATGCACACATACACACACACATTGACAAATAACCCAAAAAGTGTCAGTCAACCATGGAGCACTAGCCACTTATTTCCAAAAAGAAACAAAAAACTGCAGCAGTGGCTACATGAAATAATGCATGTCTAATTGTCAGGTTGTCACTAGAGTCCAGCCATAGGTGTATCAGTAAACACATATTGCTGATGCTAGCTGACAAACACCTGGGCATCAAGTAGGTGTCTCTGCAACTGTTTCCTGCCTTTCCTGTAACTAGTCTAGTCCAGATACAGATTTGCTGTAACCAGGACTGTTTGTAACCTTCTGAGCCCCCAAAGCCTTTATGTGTTAGAGGGAAGCCTTCTAGCTTATCAGTGGGAGTGGTAAACACTAGGTAGCCTATCTGCCACAAAGAGTGGTTTCTGGCCCAGAAATTGTAGTTTATTGGCCGTATGGGCAGTTTTTCCATCTCTTTCAACTTTCTGGTTTAAAAGCCTGTGTTTGGGCTTGTTTCCCACCTTTCCTGTAACTAGTCTAGTCCAGATACAGATCTGCTGTATCCAGGACTGTTTGTAAGTTTCTGAGCCCCCAAGCCTTTCTGTATTGGAGGGAAGCCTTCTAGCTTATTAGTGGGAGTGGTAAGCACTAGGTAGCCTATCTACCACAAGATCCTGGTACAGATTCTTAGTTTAAGCACTTGAATTTGCTTATTTGTGCTCAGCACTTGTTCAGAACTTGCTGTTAGCACTAAATAAGCTACAAATTACTACAGCACTCAACCTTCCTCTTTACTTAGAGGAAAACATTTTCTGTACTTACTTTCCTCACTTGCTTACAGAAAAACATCTCATATACTCATTTTCCTCACTTGTCTAGAGGAAAGTAGTTTTTATTCAGGCATGTCCAAGGGTCAGCTCTCAGTGTTCTCTCCTGTCTATTTGATGAATCTGGGCATCTTGGGGCCATGTAGCAATTGCCTCATGTACACAGACAACCCTCTTCTCCTACCACCCAACACGACAACCTGTGAGAGGTGCACTTATCTAGCCAAACTGGAAGTAAATCTCTCTCCAACCAAGACTGAACTTGACAGTCAAGAGGAGAAGGTAAACACTTGCACCACACCACACTCATCACATAGTCCCACTAAACCTACCACCAAAATCCACACATAGAAACACAAAAACATTTGTGGAGGCTCTCAATAATAATCTGCTCAGGCAACCAAGACCTCCAAAGCAGAAACGCAAGCAACCTCCACCCCCCAACACAACCCAAATGACACATAGCCCACGGATTCAGTGTGCCAATAAACCACAGCCCAAAAGGTAAAACAAGGTCCCCAACACACTAGTCATAGGTGACTCTATAGTCAGGCACACTGATGTTCCATTCACCAGGCTAAACAAGGGGAAGGTTACTGTCAGCTGCCTGTTGGGTGCCAGGATCTGCCACATAACCCATGCACTCAGGTCACTCCACAACAAGTACAAATATGACTCAGTCATTGTCCATGTTGGTGTGAACAACCTGAAATGTACCTCCCTGGACTACATGAAAAGAGACATGGAAGAGCTCTCCGATCTTTTAGCCCAGGCAGGTATGACCCTAGCCCTGAGTAGCATCCTGCCATCGCCTAGAATGATACCGCAGTACAAGGACAAAATGATTGACTTCAACAATTGGCTAAGCTTCTGGTGTCATTCTAAGGGGATCCAGTATCTGTCTGCCTGGGACAACATGGTTGACAGACCACCATGCTTTGCCAGAGATGGCCTGCACCTGTTGCCCTTGGGATTCCAGATACTGGCTAAGGCTCTTGCCGCCCCTATAGTGCATTTTTTAGGCAAGGTTCAAATGACAAATTCACCACTGTAACAGGAACAGGCAAGCAAAAACTGAGGGTAATGCTATTCAATGCTAGAAGTCTAAATCTCAAAATGCCCTCCCTCGAGACACTCCTTAAAATGGAGAACATCGATATCTGTGCAGTGACTGAGACCTGGTTCAAGGTTCTAGAGATCACCCCTGCATTACCAGGCTATAACTCATACCACACTTTTCGGCCATCTAACCTAGACCAGAACACCAAAGGTGGAGGTGTGTCCACATTCATTAAGGATATCCACACCTCCAGGCTAGTTGCGCAGCATAATGCATCCGAGGTTATCCAAGTGCAACTAACTATGGGCAAAACTGCAATCCAAATTGTAGCTTGCTACAGATCCCCCACCATGCCCCAGGATTCCCACTCCTCTTTTCTTTATATACTGGAAAATATTAGGGTTCAACCAAACACCTTAACAATGGGTGATTTCAACTACCCCACCATTAACTGGGAAAACTACTCATGTACCAACTCCTTTGCTCAACGTTTTCTGGAATACATAAATTCCAATGCCCTGGATCAACTTATCCACACCCCCACCAGGGGTAACAATATCTTAGACCTAGTCTTACCAACATGAGTGACCATTGTTCCACACCTGAAGTCAACTCCTCGTTGGTCAGATCCGACCATAAGGTAATCACCATAGACCCACCCACTGACCATAGGAAACTATGTAAAAAATTTCTCCAAAGCCAACTTCATGCTTCTTAAGACAGAAGTGGTGAACTTCATGACACCCATGCAGATGGATAATACAGTTATGACTGCTGAATCCTACACAAATGCACTCTATAAGCACGTACACGAGTTCATGGATCATGCTATCCCAAACAGAACCAAGATGCTATCCTCCAAAAAAGGAAGACAATCTGGTGGTTCCCTGCCATAAACAAACTCTACAACAGAAGGAAGAAACTGTTGCAAAAGAGAGTAAAATCCCATGAGCGGAGGAGCTCCCTGATCAACCTCAGTAAGAAGCTGAGATCCCTTATAATATCCTCCAAAGCTAGCTATGAAAACAAAATCGCCACTGATTCTAAGGCAACCACAAAGCATTCTATAGCTATGTCAAGAATCTCAATGGCAACACCCAGATCTGCTCTGAATTACAGCACAATGGCATGAAAATTACAGAACCAACTGATATTGCCAACATCCTGGCAGATAGGTTCAGTACTATCTTTACCCCCCCACCCCCTAAAGGTCCCATATCTATACAGGAAGAATGCAGAGTCCCAGTAATCACATCTATGCAGGTAAAAGCTGCCCTCTCTAAAACCAAAACACAGCATCCATGGGACAGGACAACATCCCAGGCTGCATTTTACATGAACTTTAGAACAAACTGGCTTCCCACCTAAGCACCATGTTCAGTCATAGTCTCACATCAGGCTTTGTGCCCACTGAATGCTGCACAGCAACAGTTATCCCACTCCACAAAGGGGAAGCCACCACTGATCCTGGGAACTATCACCCTATTAGCCTGATGAGCCTGGTCTAAAAAGGGCCATGGAATGTATCATCATGGAACTCATAAAGACATTGGTAACCTCCAAAATCTGGACCCCACCCAGTTTGGGTTTGTGAAAGGCAAGTCATGCCTTCTGAACCTGATCGACTTCTTTGAGGCAGTCACCAAAGCCGTAGACGAGGGTAAGGTGGTTCTATCTTGACCTCACCAAGGCTTTCGACACCATCCCCCATTCTGGAATTATAGCTAAACTCACTAAACTAGGTATAAATCCCTACATCACAAGATGGGTTGCCAACTGGCTCACTGACAGAACTCACACTGTAAAAGTTGCAGACTCCAAATCTGACCTCAAACCAGTGACAAGTGGAGTACCACAGGGTTCAGTCCTGGGACCTCTCCTGTTTGGTATCTACTTCTCTGAAGGACAGGCTAACACAGAAGGCCTCTGGCTAATGATGTTCGTGGATGACTGCAAACTAGGAGTCATAGTTGAGTCCCCAAATGATGTGGACATCCTACAGAAGGGCCTCACTGAGACAGATGCCTGGTGTCAGAGGCATGCCCTCAAGCTCAATGCCAAAAAGTGCATTGTCATCCCCTTTGGTAAAAACTCTGTACCCATGAACTACCACATAAATGTCAGTCTACTTAATGCAAAATGTGTGATAAGAGACCTTGGGACCAAGATGGACAGTTGTCTCTCCTTTGATAATCACATCACCACAGTAGTCAGGAAATCCTTCTATGTGGCACCCCTCATCACAAAAGGGTTCTCATCCAGGAAAAAAGAGGTCATTGTTCCCCTCTACTTGGCACTCATTAGACCCATTATAGAGTACAACACCCCTTTTGGAATGTACCTCACAAGACATTTGCAGCAGCTGGAAAGGCCACAGAAGTACCTCCCAAAGAGGATTACTGGCCTCAAACAGATGCCCTACACTGACCGTCTCAAAATACTCTTCTTTACTCTGTAGCATATCTCCTACTCTGAGGAGAACTCTGCCTAACATATAAAGCTATGTTAAACCCAGAGCTGTTGGACATGCTACACCTAAAGAAATCCCAATCCCTCTGAGCTACATGCTCTAGGGACCTAAACCTTGTCACCACAATAAACAGGACATGCTGGAGGGATAGATTCCTGTCCCAGAGACTCCTACACTCTGGAACAAGCTACCCGTCTATGTCAAGCAAAGTTCCTCATTAGTACTCTTCAAGAAAAATCTTGATGCGTGGATGGGAAATATGAAAAACACCCTGGGGATCACTTCTGTGGCTCTGCTCGACAGGGGCACAGGAAATTAACTTTCTTGGGTGGCGTAAGCCAGAGAACCTTGTGCTTGACTTTACTTGCTTGGGCCAGTGCCTAGTATCTACCTCTACCTACCTATGAACCTATACCTATATAATAACTAGAGCCACTTTATAAGCCTATAAATGCAAAATCAATTCAATTGTCCCTATGTATGGTGTGTGCATTATTATATTTATATATATTAGTAGGAAGTGTCAAGAGGGCTAATGGATGATAGATATTGGTAGACAGTAGACAACACCCAAACTTTCCAGCTGTTGCAAAGATCTGGTCAGGTTAATGCCAAATGAGGTATTATACTCAGTGGTGGGTCTGATAAATTGCCACTATGACTTCCTTGGACCCAGATACAACTAGTTCTGTAATGCTCATGGGCCAAACCAAGCATCTCAAGTCAGGCCAGCATACTTGAAAAGTGTCTGTGCACCACTGCACCCCCCCCCCCCCAAACAAAAGTTCAGTAAATGAAACCCAGAGCTCCTATACAATCTTGCATGCCCACAAACAGAGTTTTATGTACAGTTACACACAGAGATCAAAGCATAATAACACCAACATTCATCCTCCTAGTAATTATGTAAATATAGCAGCCAGTGCATGCATTCTATGTAAGTAATGACTCAACAAATGCAGCATCACACAATAGTAAAACAAAGCAGGAGAGATGTCATGCCAACCTGATGTAGCTTATTGTCATAGGTTCATAGGTAGGTACTAGGCTATCTGCCCAAAGGCATTTATAAGCCTAGCCGGAATGTGTTGGCTTTCACCACCCCCTTAGATTAGCTCCCTGTGCCTCTGTCCAGCAGAGCCATTGAAGTGATCCCCGAGGTAAACTTTCTGTTTCCCATACACTCGTCAAGGTTTCTCTTGAAGAGGGTTAGCGAGGAGCTCTGCCTAATGTAGATCCATCTACTGTCAGTAGGCACATTGGTCATGTAACATGGGTTTCCTTATGTGCAAGGTATGTACACTGTCAAGAGAAAGAAGGATTTGAATCTGTAGCGTTATTATAAAAAATCAGCTAATGCAAATGTATGTAAACAAATAAATGACTAATATTTACAAGAATAATTTCCATGAAGAGCTTGGACAACTACTTATCTTCTTCAAAGTTCTGACTTTCAATATCGATCAGCAGTGTGCCACTTTTAAGATTTATGAGGACATTTTATGGAATAAAGTAACACACACACACACACACACACACACACACACACACACACACACACACACAGTAAAACAAAAGTAAGAAACTGAGAGAGAGAGGGAGTCAGAACACAGCAAACATTCCTATAATATAATGACAAAACTTTGTAGGAATGTATACAAACATCAGTGCACATATACCACAAAAAAGTCAATGCAGGTCATCAAAACAAAAGGATGGAGTACTTTGCTTTCCAATACAAAGAACAAAAGGCTGTGCTGCAGCTTCAAAGTGTATGCCAGACACCAAGTCTCCAAACATTGTCCAGAGGCAAAGATTTTAACAGTTCCTTTAAATTTAAAGAATGAACATTAAGTATGCAGATAAGGCACCACTCATATGTCTTAACAGCTATTTATGCATAAGTCATGAAGCCTGATGAATAACAATGACCCTGATACTCAATACAGGAAGGGGGGAAGCACAACAACAGTTATCATTCTGCCTCTCCTTCCCTTCTACTAACAGTCCCGTAACCTGTCGCTGGAATGCTATGCCTCCTATGTCATAAGGGCTCTCTGCCCAATATGCTCGCTAGATCCTCACCACCAACTGAAATCAGCAAGGCAGATACTTACCCACAGCAAATCAGTGCATCTAACTCTTCTCGTGGGCACATTTCAATTATTCTCTAAATAAATTTATAAATTAATTTCTATGCTATTACGAATGTTCATGCAGCTTAACATTGCTGATACTAGCTAAAGCTGTTCGCTAAATTAGGTTTTAAGGGCTTTACCTAGTTATATGAACAGATACTCTACATTAGGTTTTACCTGCTTTACCTAGTTATATGGACAGTTACTCTACATTAGGTTTTACCTGCTTTACCTAGTTATATGGACAGATATTCTATTTTGGTTACTCTGCTGTATCTTAGCTCCTGTGCTTATCAGGTTTATCTATCAATGAATGTTTGTGACACTGTGTGCTCTATGTTGGTTCATTGATTGTGTTATGATTATAGAATTCAGGCTTCTGCTCAGATATATCTGTCTTATTTCTGCCCTTCTTTCTCCATATCTTATTTCAAAATTTCCCTCCTTTCTAATAAGTAAGTCAGTAAGTGAAAGCGGATAACATATACATACTAAATCTAGAGCACTTGATAATAGTTTTCAATCTTACTCACAAACAATGGCTAATCTACAATGTATGTACTGTACGTGTGTACTATGTATATATTCTACCTATGTTTCAAATTTCAGCTGTACACCACAAAGCTATTAATTACCTTTATTTTTAAAATTAATATTTTTTTGTTTCTTCTCCAGTGTAACTATGTGCCGCATACAATTGTAAAAACATGTCTCTTATAATTTGTGTGTATACTGATCATGTCTAAATAACTAAATGTGTCTGTAATTTTTATTTGTGGAGCTTTTCTCCCTGGGCCTCTGCTGAAAAAGGGCCATTTTGGCTCAGTCAGACACCCCCGGTTAACAAATGTAAAATAAATAAATAAATAAATAAATAGAAGTTCTCCTATTTTCTACTGTGCCTGTCCTTTTAAAACAGCAAGAAAATTGTAGCCGCATATAGCTGATTAGGCTTATTGACTTATGCGTAGTCATAGTTTTTAAACTTCTGTTCAGGTATATCTATCTTGTGTCGACCTTTCTTTCTCCAGTTCTTATTTCAAGAGTTCCCTCTTTCGAATAAGTGAATGTTATCCTATTCCTACTGACCCTGTCCCTTTGAAAAGCGAGAATATTTTAGCCGCAGACACCTATTTCAGTTCTCTGTTTTATGCATGTCGAATACCTTTCTACAGCTCCTTCCTTGCCCAAAATGTACTAATTGTACTACATAACTCTGCCCTCTAATGTCTTTCTGCATTTGGGATTAACATAGTTATTATACTGTTACAGTAATTACTACCTTAGATTTTGAACAGTAATATATTTGATGGCATATAGCAAAGGTACTCCAATGGCATATTTTGTATCTCTCTGTCTCTAGTCTAGCATACATATTTTAATAATTTGTTCTCATTTGTCTCCTCTTTAATTATTTTCAAAGGACATAAGGACCCTCTGCCTAATATGCTCACTAGCTCCTGACCAGCAATTGAAATCAGCAAAGCAGATACTTACCCACAGCAAATCAGTACATCTAGCTCTTTTCACGGGTAAATTTCACTAAAAAAGGACATGTATGTTTCCCATTTAATATTGTTAATCTTGAATATTTTTGTTCCTATCTACCAGGGAATACCTCAGTACTCACGATTGGTGTTAACAGCTGCAGCACTAGCATACAGAATTTCTTTATTAGGGACGGCATAGCAGTGTTCCTCAGGCATAGCTTTCACTTAATCACTCCTAGCCCACATTTGCCCTATACGTCATGCCTTTAAACTGTATGTTTTTGTACTATTTAGTCTTCCATGTATTTTAACTTAGTTCTCTCATCTAATACAGATATTAACTATCTTAACAGTAGTTAACCACCTTCTTTTTTATTCGCTTTTATGCTTTTCTGACTTAGTTGAAATAGGTAGATTCAATAGGAATAGTAATGAAGGCTCCATTCTAGATTGGGTATTAGTTACTGATCCAAGTAAAATCTGTACAGCCAGTACTCTTCCAAATGCACTTAGTGATTTTCTCCTCGTCGATGTACATAGAACAGCTACCTTCCTTCAAACGGATCATCACTATAAGCAAATACGGAATCTGACCAACTTCAAACCAAAGGCATTTATCAATCTACTAAAAAGCTTTAACCGGAGTATCCTAAAAACACTATCTCTTGATGATGCAGTAAGTTACTTTAATGCAATATTTCTAGAAACTCTAAACATTCTTGCACCTCCCCGAGTAAAAAGAATCAAAACAAACTATGCCCCATGGCTAACTAAATCAACAAAAGAACTAATGATAGTTAAGGATAAAGCCTGGAAACAATGGTTAAGAAATAAAAAAAAACAGACCTGTTTAAATTCAAGCAGCTTTGCAACCAAGTTAAAAAACAAGTAACTAAAGACAAAAAAGAATGACATCTAAAACTTCAAACTAACCATAAGCACAACCCTAGAAAATTCTGGACAATATTATGTCACTGCTAAGCCCTGGCAATAAAAGCAATCCTTGCCCCTATCCTGAAAAAACTCCATCAGAAATAGCCAGTCTCTTTAACTCCCACTTTGTGAATGGCATCTCTAATATCACTGCCAACTTTCCCCAACCTTACTGTGACCCAATCTCAACTAGTTCTGATTATATTAGACCACCAAGACTATCCTCTCCTAAGTCCTCCTTTGTTTCTTGTGAGGCAACAACCAGTTCTTCACCCACCTTTACATTCCAACCTGTTCCAACTAATACCATAAAAAGACTTCTCAGACTCAAGCCTAGCTCAAATGTAGCTGATAACCTTCCGACAGAATACTTAAAATAGCAGCCAAAGCCATTGTCTACCCCATCAGATTACTCATCAACAGAAACATCCATGAATCCTATGTCCCAAAACTTTGGAAAACGGCATTTATTCTATTCCTCC
The DNA here is from genome assembly GCF_019279795.1 of Protopterus annectens. Classification (NCBI taxonomy): domain Eukaryota; kingdom Metazoa; phylum Chordata; order Ceratodontiformes; family Protopteridae; genus Protopterus; species Protopterus annectens. The sequence continues at coordinate 11,775,801 of NC_056731.1, forward strand.
ACAAAGGCGGAAACTCTACTGATATCTCCAACTACCATCCTGTAGCTATCAAGCTATCATCTCTCTTTCTCATTTCTAAGCTCCTTGAAAGATATATATATATATATATATATATATATATATATATATATATATATGGGATCCGGACACATGCTCGACTAGCATATGTCCGAATCACAAAACATTGAACACACATACACGAAAGTGCTTAACATCGAAAAGTGCTTCCGTGCATGTGTGCCTGTTTAGTAGATCAGACTACAGTGTGGGTAAGGGAAAATTCCCTTTTCCCCACTGTAGTGCGATCTCAAAGTGAGAATATTAAAGTAGGGGGGGTGTGGGGGGGTGCAGGGGGGCTTTCGTAGATTTTTATTTTCTTTTGAGCTACACATACACGGAAGCGCTTTTCAATGTTAAGTGCTATTGTGCATGTGTGTTTGATGTTTTGTAATTTGGACATATGCTAGTCGATATATTTATATACAACTTCTAAACTTTCTTCTTAAAAAGCAAATTATATCTTCCACACAACATGGTTTTAGACCAGGTCATAGTATTATGACTGCCTTAGTATTGTTCATGGATACTGTTAACACATCCAGAGACTCAGGCAAAATTGATTCTTCTCAATTTCTTGAGTTATCAAAAGCTTTTGATACAGTCTCTAATCCCTTGCTTCTAATTCAACTCTCCAAAATTGATCTATCCCCCCTCCTCTCTTAACTGGTTCTCAAGCTACCTAATGGACAGACAACAGGCAGTCAAATGGCAGAACTCCCACTCTTGATACCTCTACTGGAATTCCCCAAGGCTCTATATTATGTCCCCTCCTATTTACCGTCTTTATTAATTGTCTTCAGTCTTCATTCAGTCAAGGCTCTCTCATACAATATGCAGATGACTCTACTATTATCAGTTTTTCTGATTCCATGTCACATCTTCAACAAATCATCCAGCTAGCAAGGGCCAGATTTCCCATTAGGCACTGTAGGCACAGTGTCTAGGGTCTACAAAATTTTTAGGGTCTACGAAGGAGGCAAACAAATTGAAAAAAAGAAGTTAATAAGAAAAAAAGAGTGTGAGGCAGAAATTTAACTTATCTAAAATTCAAAATTACATTATAGAACCAACAATTCAAAATTATTAGGTATTTCCTAAGAAATACTCTTTCTTCTACTTTTCTTTTTCAGCAAAGTCTTTAATAATGTCCTCAAAGTCCATATCATGAGTAATGTCACTTTCAATACACAAAAGAGCCAAAGATGATAGGCAATCCTGGATCATGGTTGAACGCATATAATTCTTAATTTGCATAAATTTAGAAAATGATCTTTCTCCTTCTGCATTTGTTCCAATTATTGATAAATAAATCCTCAATGCAATATCTACATTTGGAAAACTTGTAAGTTTATCTTTTATTTGGGATTTTATAAGATGATTCACTTCAACTACTGACTTGTTATCCTTGTACAATGACGAAAACATAAGAAATTTGTCAACAAAGTCTTCTTTTAAGTTTGATGAATAGATATTAGCTAAGTCTCTGGCTTTCAATTTAACTTCATCTTTTTTTAGAGATCTGTCTGAAAGGAAACCAAAGATATTATGCAACATACTGTACGCTGCATGCCGTTTTGTCATTTCTGTAACTAGTACATCTAGACTACAATAAAAATGTTTATTCAAAATGCATCTTTTGCAGTCAATTCCTGCACCAATTCCTCTGGTGTTACTTCAAATGGTCTCTTTCTTTTCCAATTTCAGTCTTTGCATTGTTTGTAATCAGAGTTTTAAACACGGTCTTTAGCCATTTTTTCAAAGTCATCAAATTTATCCTTGACTCGAACTCAACTAAATAATCCAGAAGTCCAGCATATAATTTCACAATTCTGCAGAACTCAATTCTAGGTCTCTGAAGTGCTTTATTTATTCTATCAATATTTTTTCTGAACATCTTCTCAAATTACTGTTATTAATGCTGTTTCTAAACTATTTAGCTTGTTTATCAAAGCTTTTGCTTCATGAACCACGGTCATGTTTTGTTTTTGACATTGTAAGATATCAAGTAGTGTTGCACAGATTTGATTGTAATTTATCTTCAGTGATCTGACATGGGATGACCATCTTGTTTGTGATAGATTTTTAATCAAAATTGCATTTTTAGTCATATTTAGTTTAGACTATCTTTGTGATGAGGTTGCAAAGAATGTGAAGAGCGAATGCAAAAAGCTGAAAAAAATAATGGCGGCCAAACAGCTTTCTGCAGATGTGATCCCTACTAAATTTAGGCTGCGAGCAGCACATGGAACCCATACTACCAGCTTGCTGACTTCTTTGATTCTGGCTTGGAGTCCAGAATATATCCTGCTCATATTACTGGCATTGTCATATGACTGAGAGCTGCAATTTGCTATGTCTATTCCATGTTTGTCAAATGTAGCTGGTACTGTGTCAAAAAGATATTTAGCACTATGTTTTTTAATGGGAACAAACATTAAGAAGCACTCATGTACTTTACCATCTTTTGATACATAAACAATGATTGACGACTGATGTGTGTGACTTATATCTGGGCATGAATCTATACTCAATCCAAAATATTTTACTTCATTAATTTCAGATTTAATCTGTGTCAACAATTTCAGTCCTAATAAATTTATAAATTTTTCATATGTGGTAGGAGATAGGTACAACATATTTACACTGCCTGAATTTCCATATCTCTTTATATGTTCTTTGAGAAAAGGATCACACTCTGACAAAATATCAATGCACCCAACAAAGTTGCCATTGTTAGGATTGTTATATAGTTCGTTATCACCACAAAAAACCCAAACCTCTTTTTTCCAGGAATTTAACCACCATAACTACCCTTCTTAAAATCTCAGTCCAATAATTACTTATTTTTTGGGTTTCCATTTGCAATTCTCTATCAGTTTGTAAAGACTTTGGGCATTGTAGCAAAGTAGATATTACAGTGAGATGTTCTTTTGATTTTTCATGCAACATTATATTTGCATGTGCATTTTCCAGTCATCAAATCCAGTTTGAAACTGATTAGATAACTCATTAAACCCACTTCTAAATAACATGCACACGTAACAGTACACTTTGGCTGTGGATTCTAAGAATATTAGCCAGCCTCTTTTAAATACCTTGCCATTACTCATTTTCCTATAGAAACAATCTTATTTTTTGCATATCTTACTTTTTTGCCAAACTGTTTAGATGTTGATTTCAAATTGGATTCCAAATTTTGAGATGGCATTTTTTTGGGCAAAGTAATGAATGAGATCTGCATTTATTCCCCATTTAGTTGGATCAGTACTGAAACCTGATGGTGAAACAGTAATGGATTTTTCTTGTTTTCTTTAAATCACTCATAGATTCTAATTTACTTTGATTTGCAATTACATCAAATGTTGACAGCGTAGAATCTGTCTGTTTTGTTTCTAATTTCTGATTAAATTGATCTTCTTTTGTTTTTTAATCTACAGACCTATGATTGTCACAACTGAAATCTTCTGACTGAGAAAGGGTAGCTGTACTGGAACATGTATATATTTAAGCAATGAACCTTTAATTTTACTCAAGTTCTTCTCAAATTTTTCTTTATTTTTTCCTTTTTTAAAAAAACAGAATCATGCTTTCACTTATATCCATCAGACATTTTAAATGAGGTTAACCTTTAATAAAATAGATTATATTACTTTTTTCAGCCAAAAAAAAAAAACATTTAAAAGAAAATATGGATCATGTCCAATTGATGGTACCAAATTTTAAATAAAACCAAGAGCTACAAAAAAAACTTATTTTTTCAATTTTGGAATAGTGAAGCAAAGTAAATCATTAATTTTACATAAAGAAATTAAAAATAATAAAGTAGGAATAATTACTACAATAAACCCTTAACCAATTTTTTTTTAGAATTTTACCCTTAAAATGGTAAACAAAAATTAAAAAAACAAAAGTTTATGAAAAATAGCACACAGTTTCTTAAATAGCTTGAATAAAAGATGTCCAAATGATTGTAGGCTAATACACATGGTGTACACAATTTACTGCCAGTTACTTACTGTTTGTTACTTTTCTGCAACAGATTTGTACCAGGGATTGCACAAATACTGAAGAAGACATCACTTTCATCAAATTCAAACAATAGTGACTAACACAAATTAGCACAAATGTCGACACCGGACATCTCGGCCTTTTGTTGAATAATCTCAAAAAATAAATGCCCTAGTTCAGTTGTACTCCCGATACCAAGTTGATATTACTGAGTCGTCTGTCTGGTGCTGAGATGTCCACTTATCCAGTGCTGTCTTGTCCGTGTCCACACAAATGAACTTTGTGATGTCCCTGTACTGGCTCAGTAATCAAGGAGCCTCAATCCTCACCACTGGCAACAATGAGGGATGTACACAATGGGAGGATGACAAGTAAACACACAGTACAGTGCAATTTTCCTTAACAACACACAGAGACCACAGTCAGTCTGTGGCTGGTTTCTCCCTCTTTCTCCAGATTCCCAATAAGACTCCCCACTGGCACAGCTATAGGGTTGACATCTCAGCTGAGTGGCCAAGCCAAAACCTCCGGCACCCTCTCTGTCAAACCAGTGCTTCATGTCCCTGCCCAAGTAGCTCACACACACACACACACACACACACACACACACACACACACACACACACACACACACACTTTGAGGTTTGATTTATATACAAACACACACACACACTCCTGGGAAAGGCTGGGACAGGTTTACTAGCTATGCCCCCTTCTGCCCAGACTATAAGGTAGTTTCCACTGCCACCAAACACTCTTATCAGCTACTTTTAAGACCCTTAACAAAAGGTGTCTAATCCTACTGTGTAATGTTACTATTTATCCAAATGGTAGTCTGACCAAGAGCAAGGCTATTTTAGGAGTGGCTTGTACAGTGTCACCATATAGATATGCAAGTACTCCGGAGCTTAAACAAGTCTCACAGATATCAGCCACAAAGATAGGTTTAATATATACTTAATAATAAATCATAAAAGAACAAGAAAATACTCAACAAATCAACACAGTAACTTCAGAGTTCAAAATCACAGGAATTATTTTAAAACAGCATTGCAGGATAGTCTCAAATAAATACAGAAAACAACTAAACTAATCTTTGCTATATTCCTATCTATATCTAAAAAAGATAATATGCCCTAAATCTTACTTACTTACAGAGCAAGTGCAGATGATGCTGATGATGATGAGTGGATGCTTTTTCTAGGTCCAAGACAAAATACAAAATGCACAGTCTCTCTCTGAGGGAGTTCTTAAATCAATATCAAATATTAGTGCTGGGTTAGCTTGGATGACATCACTTTTTGTTACCTGACTTCAGTTCCCAAGCTAAAACAGAAACTAACAGAATTTAACATCTTTGTATTAAAAATACATATCTCTCAGAACTATGCAGCTGCTAGGAAGTCATAAAGCAATAAAACACTTTTTACATTTTAAACCTAGTAATTACTTCTCTCCAAGACAATACAAAAACACTTCTAGCTTTAGACACTGTCTGCTACACTGAAACTGAGAGATAACTTATCTTGTTTATGGTCCAACTATAAAGTAACTTAACCTCAACTATTCTTAAATTTTGCAAGTTAACCCTTTTATGTTCTAGCTTCTACTGTTAAAACATACATTTGCACAGGCATATAGTTTATATGCATTTCTGTTCTAAGTCAGCAGGGCATGCTGTGGTTACATTTTAGCTCAGTACATAACATACAGTTCTGTATAAATCATATCAATATTCACAAATGACAAAGAATTATTTACAAAATTCCAGATAGCTGGGCTGGCAATATTTCCCTATATAACAAACTTATATTCTACGCACCACCATATGAGGCAATAGAATAACATACACAGTTATATAAATTAGAAGTGTAAAAATGATAGTTGCTGATAGTTCAGCAGTCATGTGGTTTAACAACATAATAGTCATGATTCTTCTCCATGTTTTCAGTGATCATGATCACGCCCCACTTAATTGGTCACATGACAAACTAATTATCCTGATTCGTCATGCAAGGAAAAAAGGGTAAATTTGGTGGTGAGAGCAAGTGATCATGATAAGTTTGGGAAGAAACATAGGTAATAAGAATATCATGTCGGTGTAATTCAGATGGCATTTATTCCTGTTTTTGCACAGCTCAAAGTGAAAGTGCCTAGGGCCTACAGACACTAAAACCTGGTCCTGTCTGACTGTAATCCACAGTCATTTCCCATATAACACAGAATCATATGAGGGAACAAAGACAAAAACAGGAAGCAAACTGATGTCCTTTCTATAAAAACAAAGTCAAAAGCATTTCCCTACAGATTTCTGCAGCTACACACCTCCAGTGCCAATTCAAAATAAAGCTATTACAGCATTCTCATTCCTTTCAGCAACAGGGAACAGACCTCAAAGTATACAACACACAGCACATTTCTCTGTCCATAATCATAAGGACCTTCTCTTGCTCCCTCACTAACATGAGCCTTTTCTTCAAATGATATTCTCACTGTAAATAGGACTATATCATACTACGCATCCCTTGTCTGATCACTGTCCAAATTCTGTTGTACTAAACATTTACTTACTTCAAATAATATAATTACCCCGTATAAACAGGAGTACATTCATGTGAGTGTGCACTGGTCTCTAACCCATTCCAAAACACCCTTACTCAGACAATGTAAATATGTTTCCTACATAAAGGCACTGTTATTTTGTTGAACATATTACTCATGCTATGTTGTAATTGCTAGTAAATGAAATTTTCATGCATGACATATTATTCTTGCTTAGGCAGAGGTAACCATAGGCTGATAACAGGCTGCTTTACCGAAAGCAGTCATGGGTTAAGGCGCACTATTGCAGGAAACTTTCACCATAAAGAAAGACTTTATATTGTTCCTGTCTGGGGAGCATAAAAGATATTTTAGACCTGGCCATTCCATGGATGATAGAGTTGAACTAAATGAACCATGTCATGTCTCTTGTGGATGCACTATGCTGATATTTCCTTACAGTGTAGTGACATGCTGTCTTGTGAGCTGTTCAGCAGGGTCATATCTCCTCTACCAGCACATCTAGTATGTTTTAAGTACCATTGTGGCCCCCACAGCCACTCCCTTTTTTTGATGAAAAAATTGACTATCCATATGCACGAAATTATGTTGCGCCTGTTGTGCCCCCATATTTGCCAATATAGTTTTGTTACAGTGGGAAAAACAGCACAGAGGTTTGTTGATTTTTTGAATTCTACTACATCCTTTTTAACGTTCACGTATAATTTCAGTTGCGATGGTATCAGTTTTTTGGATGCTTTGTTTAAGAAAGATTTTGAGAAGGGGGTAATTGTTAGTACGATTTATAGAAAGTCTACTTATTCCAATTGCTTCCTACATTTTGCTAGTTGTCACCCACTACATCAAAAAAGAGGAATTGTCAAGGGACAATTCATCAGGTTAGCTCGGATGATTTCAGATTATCATATTTTTGAAATGGAAGGCAATAAATTAGTGGAAATGTTTAATGCTAGAGGGTACCTTAAGGATATTCTTAGTGAGATCTATTTGAATGTAATTAAGAAAAGAAATGAAGGTGAATTGATGCCCATTCTTACAACAGGTCAAACTTTTTTGGGGCCAGATAAAAGAGCAGAACTAAATGAAGAGCTTAGTTGTGCATTTATTACTACTTATACACAGGAACATAAATTTATTTATAGGGTTCTAAACAATAATTGGAAAACCTTTTATTGTTTTGAGAGTTTAATCGACCTGGTAGGGGACAAGCCCAGAACTGTATATGAAAGAGTTAGGTCTTTGAAGGAATTTTTAGTGAATGAAAACCAAGTTAGAGTTAGGTCTAACAAAAACAGGGACACATATAAGTGTGGATTTTGTGCCCAATGTAAGTACATTTTGGAAGTTGCTGTAGTTAAGGTTAACAAGCAATTCATTTATACTTCATTTTATTGTAATTGTAACTCTATGGTGCTTATTTATGTAGCAATTTGTAAAAATTGTGATGGTTTTTACATTGGTAGGAATCAAAATAAGTTTAAAGATCGTATATATGAACACTTACACGATATAAAAAATAAGCACACTAATAATTCTTTATATAAGCATGTAGCAAAAAATCCTGGGCATGAATTTGTATTCTTTGGAATAGACTCAGTATGTAAAAATCCACTGGGAGGGCATTGGCCTGAACTGATTGAATGTAAGGAAGCCTTGTGGCAACTTGAGTTGAATGCTTGTATGCCACTGGGCTTAAATGAGCATATTTTGATTACTAGTATTTTAAAACTTTTATCTTATAAAGTTTGAAGTTAATTTTGCTCTAAGTTTTAAACTTAGTGTGTATATATTATATAATATAGTTGTATTTATTATTTTTAACTAAGAGTTAATATTTAAAGGTTCATTGTTATGAAATATCTATGGTCTTTATTCCAGTAGGTGCATTTGATCATGTGATTATATGTGGAGGGATATTTAAATTGTTCTATTGAAGTTTTTTTATTTGATTCTGAAGAAGCCTACGAATTAACTTGATGAAAGCACTTAATCCTTGTTTAATAAAAAGTTGATTGAGTTACAGTACTTTCCAGTGCTTTGGGTTTGATTTATGGTGTGTCGTTTAGGTTCTGAGTTTTGGTGTAACACCTAATGATTCCAGAGTCCTACAGGAATACTTCTGTAATCACATAAAACTAATTTTTATTCCTGGAGAACTGCAACTGGTACAACAGCCTATCTGACTTAAACCTGAATCATGAAATGTTTTCAGACTTGTATGTTGCAGTTATAGTATTTATTTATTTATTTTTTTAATTTATGACCAGGTTTGTGGACTGGTCTGTAGACAATTTTCAGGCATGACCATGGTGCAAGTGCACAGTTACAGAGATACAGCAGGAATGACTGCCATTCAGTTATGCTCATAAGAGTAATTCAGATGCAGAAGGTATAAAAATGGTTTTACAGTAAATAAATCCACTTGTTCTTCCATATCATACAATAAGTCAGTCCACATGTTTTTCAGTGTTATACAGTATAACAAAGATTTATAACATTGTGCAGTCTAGACCTACTGCCAGCACACTGAATACCTGCTTGCTTGCTAATGTCTGATTCATTATATATAACTCAAAGTGTAATTTCATTTCACTAGTGTTATTACTTGGCTATTGAATCTCTAAGTCACAAGGTATGAAAACTAAGGTTGAAGCACACTCTGGACTACAGGATGAAGCTTATTAGCAGCAAATGAGCAACTTACCACACACAATACTTAAATCTACTACCTCAGCCAGCTTTAAACAAGTTTTAAAGGTAAACCTCAACAACTGGCACTGCTCCTGCAGTAAACCAGGCTGAAATGTCATTTTAGCTCCTTATCAGTTAATAATTCTATCCCTTTTACTAGTCACCTCTAACACTTGCTTTAGCCCTCTACTCACCCAGTAATTCCTAAAACTATCACACTTCTTTCTAACTTTTATCTTCCCTCTTTTTGCATAAAAACACCTTGCCAAATGTTTATAACCATACACCTTCCTGCTCTTGCTACATTGTTGCAATTGTTGATCAAATAGTATATCTTAGCCATCCCAAACAAATAGTTACAACCATACATATTGTTGCGATCATAACTGTCATTTGTTCACAATATTCCTACATATTCACTTCTCGTTACTAGTTTCTAATTTTATACACTTTTGTAAATGTTTATAAAGTTGTGTTAGTTTTTGTTAGTTGGAGATTTTCTCCCCGGGCCTCCACTAAAAACAAGGCCATTGGCTCAAACAGACACTCCCGGTAAACAAATGTAAATAAATAAAAAATAAATAATTTGTGTATCTATAGGAGCAGGGATGGAGTTATATGTGTGTGTGTTTGTGTGTGCGTGTGTGTGTGTGTGTGTGTGTGTGTGTGTGTGTGTGTGTGTGTGTGTGTGTGTGTGTGTGTGTGTGTGTGTGTGTGTGTATGGTGCGTGCAATTGCGTGTGTGTGTATGTGTGTTAGTGCATTACAGAACATGTATGTGTGTTATAAAAAGTATGTAGGTGAATAGACGAGTGTGTTCCCAAGTCTAACTGAGCATTGGGGGGTTGTTTGATGCTGTATTTGTGTTTGCATGTGTGTGCGTGTGTGTGTGTGTGTGTGTGTGTGTGTGTGTGTGTGTGTGTGTGTGTGTGTTTCTCTGGATACTGTGGTTATTGTGGCAGAAAAGTTCTGAGACCACTCCTATTTCACATCTAGTTCTCAGAGGTAAAGGCTAATGTCAAGAGTGAGTGGTGGGGGGTATTGTGCCAAAGCAGTGCATGGGTTGCCAGTGTAAACAGTACTGCCATCTATACCTCTCAACCTCTTAGATCAAGAAATCTGAACAAAGACATCAATAATGGGGTTCAAAGGCCCAAAAATAGGGGCACTTTTTAAATATTACTCCTGAAAACTCAGAAAATTGATAGAATAACAGGATGTTATGTAGTCCTATCTCGCCGTAATTCTTGCTGGATGGGTTCGGAGCTGATATTCGGCTCTGACTCAGCTGATACTAAAGCTTGAGAGCTTTTACTGGCTCGAGGCTAACTCCTATTCCATGGTGGCTCATGGCAATTCCCCAGATCTCTTTGCCGCCAAAACTTCGAGGTTGCCTCCTTACTGGCTCGTTGGCTAAGTAGAAGATTTATTTACTAAATCTTGTTTTTTCACCACCTTTTTCTTCATCTTTTACTCCTTGTTGTTAGTAGCTTTATTGTGTGATTGTACTGAGTGTTTGACCCCTATTTCCCCCCCATAGGATTGTATGGCCCATTTCAGTTAGAGGGACGTAGTTGCCCGTTTAAGTTAGAGGGCCTTTCCTCCCTGCGTGTTTTTCAAAAAATAAATAAATAAATAAGTAAATAAAATTTAGAATCTTTCCTTTTTCTTTCTTTACTGTTGTTGTTGCTATTTTTACCTCAGTAGATAGTATTGTTAGTATAGTTAGTGTTGGTGTCTATCTTTTTCAGGTAGCTTTATTAGTTGTTCTTGTTAGCATGTCTTAGGATAAAGACAGAGAACACATGGACCATCGCCCTTGAGGGTTTCAAAAATGTGATAAATGTTCACAGAAAATGTCTTTGATAGACAGTCATGCTAGCTGTGTGCACTGCTTAGGTGAAGCCCACTTACAAGAACCCTGTATCTTTTGCCATGCTTTCAGTACCAGGGTTTTGAACGAGAGGAAACGCAAACTGATAGATAGGGGTCTCATGACCATTTCCTTCCAGGAACAGATGGAACTTGGTCAAAGAGCTCCTAAGACTAGTAAATGAAAATCTTCAGCTCCAGCTTCAGAACTGTCGAAAAAGTCCAAAGCGACGGAGCCAAGGAGTTCTGGCTCCAATTCCGCTTCTTCTGTCTCGGTGCCATTGGTCTCTTCAGTGCCTAGGCAACCTTCGGTACTGAGACAGTTACCTGAGATTGATGCTATCTCACCTACCTTGAGATCTCCTATTTTGGAGAGGAGGAGATCTCCTTCTGTCTCCACCCAATCTTCCAGGACACTCTCAGATGAAGACATTGAGCAGGTGGTGAAGAGGTTGCGTTCTGACCCAGCTCTGGCTAGGAAATTGGGCCCTCCAGACCCAAAGGCTTTGGGGCTGACCCTTTGCAATGCACTGCTCCTCCTCTGACTGATCACTCTCAGAGCCAATCACTTCAGGTTCCTCGATGTTGGATCCTTCAGTTCCAAGGATTCTTCCTGCTTCCTCGGAACTGATAACTCTATTCTCAGCAGCTCAGTCAGGAGCTGAGGGATCTGGGAGCCAACGCTCTCGAGCTGACTCTGAGGGGAAAGTCACCCTGGGTTTTCTTTGGAACTGACCCTCCCACTCAGTGCTTCAGCTCAACTCAGCCCAGTTCCCACATCTGCTTCGGAGCCATTCGCCTTTGCTTGGAGCCGACCATTCATCTCCTCGGGGCAGAGGTCTTCTTCAGAGTGGGGGGGGAGGCCTTTGAAGCAATAGAGAAGGCTTTATCCTCTGCAAAAGCCATACCCTTGGAACCAATGTCCCACCAGCAGCCAGTAGCAACCTCTTCTCCCCTGCCACCCCCACAGCATAGGGAACCAGGGACTCAAGCAGCCCTATTGGAGGAGCCCCCTCTTCCGAGACCTCCCCAGATTATCCCACTGGAGAGCTCCCTCGGAAGAGAATTTGTAAGAGAAAGCATGTTGACTCACCTGAGTCTGTCATGTCGGACACTGATTTGGAGGAATCAGAAGGGTTCCCTAGATCCTCCTCTAAGGATGTCTCCTTTTCTGACATCCTAGAAATCCTTAGACAGAGGGGTGATTGGAAGACCTCTAACCCTACTGAGGATGTATCAGTGTATCTTGAGGCCTTTGGTTCCTGACCTTCCACCTCCTAGGTGACACTGCCTTATGACCAGCTCTTGGGAGTCATATCATGGAAATCCTGGACCTCCCCAGACACTGTGGAGCCTGTCCTGAGGAGGCCAAACAAATTTATGACTGCACCAGAAGATAAGTCCTTTCTTTCCAAATGGGGTTCCTGTTGATGCTATGGTGGTAGCAGCAGCCACCAAGAAGGAGTTGTCCGAGACATCTTCCAACATCCATCCTCCTAACAAGGTGTCCAGGACAATGGATAGGTATGGAAAACGTACTTTCTCTTCAGCGGCATTTACCTTAAAATCGCTGAACTACCTTATCCATTTCACTCGTCTTCAAAGGGATCTCCTGAAGGAGTTGGGAGATACCCTTCAGGGTTCAGTAGCTCTGGGATCCATGGATAAGGTTTCTGCACAGCTATCTACCCTTACATTGATAGCTAACTCCTCCATGAGGCTGATTTCCTATGCAGCGGATGGAGCGAGTAGGGCAGAAGCAGCAGGAATCTCTCTGAGGAGACATTCTTGGATGCGTCTTTGTAACTTCAAGGAATCCTTTAAGTCTTTCTTCACCAATGGTTCATCTCTTTTTGGACCTTATGTGAAAGAGACATTGACCAGATGTGAGCAGGAAGGAAAACCTTATCTGCTGTCAGAGTCCGTTTCTCCCTTCCTTCTAGACCCTATCCCAAGGGTCATACAGGAGGGAAAATGTGGTTTTGTAAATCCCAAAAAGGTTTTCCTCAGACACAAGGTCAACTCCACCCCCCAGAGGCAGAGGAAGATGCCATCTTCATGGCAGAGGAGGCCCGCTACACCAGGGAGATAGAGAAACCTTCTCTGATTATCCCTTCCATTGCCCCTGAGGGGTTGCCCAACTGTCCATCTCTGGAGGCAGTCGGGGGTTGTTTATTGCTGTACCCAAGTGCCTGGCAAAACATTTCACAAGACCATTGGATACAAACCATAATATCCATAAGTTACCTGATTGCCTTTGTTTCTGATCCCCTGATAAACCAGTCTCTTCCAGACATGCCACCCATTGAACTAGACCATGTAACATCAGAGGTCATCTCGTTGTTGCAAAAAGGAGTCATCCAAGAAGTCCCCACAAAGCAAATAGGATCCATAACTTACTCACGATTCTTTTTAGTTCCAAAAAAGACAGGGGACTGGAGATCAATTCTAGATCTCGGCAAACTCAACAAGTCCATAAAGAATTTGAAGTTCCGAATGATCACTCTGCAGCAGATATTTCCTTTATCGGTAAAGACAATTGGATGTGCTCAATAGATCTTCAGGACGTATACTACCACATCAAAATGGACAGGCACTCCAGAAGTCATTTACACTTTTGGCTGGGAGCCAGTCATTTTCAGTTTCAAACACTGCCCTTTGGCCTCACTACAGCCCCCAGAGTGTTCACTAAATGCATGGCAGTGGTAATGGCTCACCTGAGACATCAAAGATTCAAGGTGTTTCTGTACCTAGATGACTGGCTCCCCACTGCTACCACCAAGCATCAACTGATCAGAACCAGAGACAAGACTCTATCCTTGTGCGCCAGTTTAGGCATCACAGTCAACCTAAAAAAAATCAGCCTTATCTCCATTGCAGCACATTGTATTCTTAGGCTCAGAAATAGACTCAACCACCATGTCAGCAAGACTAACACCAAAAAGAGTAGATTTATTACACAACCAAGTCAGATCTTTGCTAAACAGTTACAAAGTTCAGGCCAGGGTAGTCTTTCAAGTCCTAGGGACTATGGCTTCCTCCATTCTATTAGTTCCTCTAGCCCATCTGCACATGAGTGTACTTCAGTGGCTACTATTTGCCCAATGGTCAATGCAGGATCTTCCCCTGCCTCATCAGATTCTCATCACAAACACCTACAAGAAGGATCTGACATGGTGGTTGCATACGGATCAACTTCTCTTAGGTTGTCCACTTGTTCCCCCTCAAGAAAATGCAGTTTTGACCATGGACGCCTCCCAGATAGGGTGGGGGGGCATTATCTGGGAATGATGGTCCAAGGTACTTGGCAGAACCATGGGAACTACTTGCACATCAATGTTCTGGAGATGAGAACGTTGCTATATGCATTGCAAGCACTTCAAAGTTCTCTTCTCACCGGGACAATTGCGATTCAGTCAGACAACATGTCTGTCATGTGGTACATAAACAAGCAAGGGGGAACCAAACCTTATCCGCTTTGCAGAGAGGCTTTAAGAGTTTGGAAATGGGTGATGGACACTCAATGCTTTCTGGTAGCAATGCACATCCCAAGGAAGTCCAATGTGATAGCAGACAAACTCCAGTCGAGCAATCCTCATGCCTCATAAGTGGACCCTGAATGCAGAAGTTGTGAAAGAGATCTTTCACAGATGGGGCCAGCCTTGCTGTAACCTATTTGCCACACATCTGAACAGCAAATGCAGCAGCTACTTTGCCCTAATTCCCCATCCAGGGATGTCACCCAGGGATGCTCTAGTCCACAATTGGCCCCCGGGACTCCTTTATGCCTTCCCACCTTTTCCTCTCATTCCAAAGGTAATACAGAAAGCAAAACAGTTGAGGAGTACCCTGATCCTCATTGCTCCTTACTGGCCTCGTCAAGTCTGGTTTCCCTTCCTGTGGCCCTACCTATTGGAGGAACCGTGGATTCTGAAACAATCTCCAGACCTTCTGATTCATCAGTCGGGGCAGTTCCATCCAACATCCACACCCTAAAATTGACAGCATGGCTGCTCCAGTTCCACGAATAGCCAGGTGCGTTTCCCTCTCTCCTTCAGTCAAACACATTCTCATTTCCTCCCACAAGCCCTCCACTAGGAAGTTATACTCCAGCAAATGGAAAAGGTTTTCTATTTGAGCTATAAACCAAGGCTTAGATCCCTATACAGCTCCTATAGAATCTATTTTGTCCTTCCTTGCATCCATCTTTCATGAAGGAGCTGCAGCCGCTACAGTTAGAGTTCAGTTAGCTACCATCTCTAATTATCATTTTGGCTTCATGGGAAATCCCATCATGTCCCACTCTTTGTGCAAAACCTTTTTTGAAGGGAGTACTCCTTCTCAGGCCTCCAATCAAACAGCCACCAGAACCCTGGGATCTAAACTTAGTTCTCCCATCCTTAATTTCTTCACCCTTTGAGCCCTCTTCTTCATCAGATCTGAAATTGTTATCTTGGAAAACACTATTCTTAGTAGCCATAACCTTTGCGAGGAGAGTTTCAGAACTCCAAGCTCTTACTATTTGACCTCCTTACATTGTTTTCCACAAGGATAGGGTCTCACTTAAGACTAAGCCTTCCTTTCTTCCCAAGGTATGCTCAGAATATAATCTTAACACTACAATTGAGCTGCCAGTGTTTTTTCCAAATCATTCTAATAAATCTGAATACAGGCTACACCAATTAGATGTCCACAGAATTCTCAGGTTTTACCTACACAGGACTACAGAATTTAAAAAATCAGATCAATTATTTGTTTCCTTTTCGGACAAAAATAAAGGCTTGCCTGTTTCTAGGGTTACCCTTTCAAAATGGCTTTCAGATTGCATTTCCTTTGCTTATCAGACTGCTGGCAGTTACCTAACAAAGTAAAAGGCCACTCTACAAGAGTAGTATCAACTTCATGTGCCTTTAGAGCTAGGCTCCCAATTGATACTATTTGTGCAGCAGCTACTTGGGCAAGACCACATACCTTTGTCACTCATTACAAATTGGATTTGGCCTCCCGGGACAGGTCATCCTTTGGGTCCACTGTACTGAAGAGTCTCTTCGCTTGAGCCACCTGGGACAAAGGTGCTAGGGACGCTGTCCCATCCAGCAAGAATTACAGTGAGATAGGACTACATAACATAAAGTAGTTATGTACTTACCATAATGTTCCATGTTTGTAGTCCATCTCGCATCCTTCCCTCTGGCCCCCTTCTGGTTCCTGGAGAATCTGGTGGACTATACTCATGCTGCCTGACCTGGTTGTAGTTGTTGTCCACCTGGCATACATAATGTTACACAATGTTTTTGTCTGTATGTACACAGTTATTGATAGTTTCATAACTATTAGTTACTTATTGCTTTCTTGCAAACAAGATCTGGGGAACTGCCGTGAGGCACCATGGGATAGCGGTTAGCCTTGAGCCAGTAAAAACTCTTGAGCTTTAGTATTGGCAGAGTTGGAGCCAAATATCAGCTCTGAATCCATCCAGCAAGAATCTAGGCAAGATGGACTACAAACATGGAACGTTATGATAAGTACATAACTTCTTTTTTTGCAATATAATGAATTTTATGAATGATATGAAGTCTGAAACTCATATGTCTGTCATTATTTTCTGACTTTACCCCTCAATAATTTGCCAGTGATTTACCAGAAAACAACAATTTTATGTGAACTTGACCAAAAATATGGGGCAAAATTCTGGACATTCTGTGAAAATCTGTACAGTTGAGAGGTATGCTGCCATCGCAGTGCTAGTGGTAAAAAAAAAAAAATGCCATTCAGGGACATGCAGAGAAAGCAATACTGAGGTGTTCCTCATTGACCTGGCATAAAATGACCTACCTCCAGTAGGTAGTTTATATGAGAGATAGTGGTTCTTCTGAATCCCAAAGTGTGAACAGGAAAAGAAACATCATTCACTTATTTTATTTGGTTTCTACCCAAGCGTTCTCCAGTGGCTCTTAATGATTCTCTAAAAAGGCCTTATCCTAAACTTCGCAGCCAATCTCATGTCATGTCATGTCTAAAGTACCCATCATACACTCTTAAAATTAGCAACCACAAGTTTATACCTACCATAATATGTCTTGAGACTGCCAGTCTGTATTCTGTGCAATTTGAATTAAAAAAATGCTAGGGAAAAAATCTACATTGATTTACCTTCCACTTATTGTAGTCTGAGTAAAGTTCTTGTGCAAAGGATACCTTAAAGAGTACTGTACTACAAAACATCAAAAGCATCAGGTCACAGCAAAACAAATGAACTGTCGGTTCTAGGATTTTTGAATGTTGCAGTGACACAAGTATAATGCAAAACTGTATTAAATGAATTACTGAACAATCTGTACAAGATGATTTTTGCACTTTCAGATGGCAATGAACTGTCACATTAGTAAATGTGCATCTTCAAGAAGTTGTCATTGTCCCTATTAGTCATGACACTGTGCATCGTTATCCCTGGCAGTGCTGTATCATCCATCCTTGCTTAACTCTTTATGGGCTCCATTACACAAGCATTATGGACCAGTGCTGTGTAGAGATGCCATGTAAGACACTGTGGACATGTGTCTTTCTTGTTTGCAGCCCGATGGAAGTCATGAAGTAGCTATGCCAGTGGATACTAAGATATGTGTGGCTTTACATATAGCTACAGTGACCTTTCATCAGCCTACTGGGAAAGGAACACACGGGGTATCTAAGTCTGACTCATGAATACACAATCAGTTTCTTAAAGCCATGCTTCAGCATGTGGGGGAGCATATCTGCTCCCCACGTACCAGAGTAGAGGGAACAAAATGAGGGACTTCTAGGACATTATCCCATTTCTCCAAGGTACTGGAGACCAGAGACTGAACCCACATTGATATAAAGATTCCACCTAGTGAACTGGGAAGTAGGTAAGTGAATCACAAAGGGTATAACTCCATCAACTGCCAGGTGGTTTGTAATGCACACACAGGATGTCATCTATAATGTGTCTGCAGGCACCAGGCATTATCATACCACCTACATATGGCACACCTTTAACAGTTTGTCAAGAGTAATGTCCCCAGGTGCATCTTCTTGGTGATGCCATATATGCCTTGGAACCCTGACAAATGAATCCCATCAGAAATCCAAAAATGAAACAGGCCAGGGATACAACTACATCTGGTCAGAAATACGGGGCATTATTGAGCATACGTCTGAGTGACTGAAGGCAAGTTTTTGTTGTCTGGATTAAGCTGATGGTGCCCTGCAGTATGATCCTGGTGCTTGTGCAAAAATATTCGCAGTATGTACAGTATTACACAAAATCATACTTAGGAGGCAGCTATAATTGGGAGGGATGCAGAGGAGGCTGAGACAATGATGAGTAAGTGGCGGAGGCAGCAGTAAAAGGTGATCATGCTAGCTGGACGAGACACAGTATGTGTGGCACTGCGAAGAGGCAATGGCTTGCAAATAGTTTTGGCCCAGATCGAAGCAGATATACTTCAGTAAAAGAAATGCATGCAAAACCAACACTAGGGTGCTTAGAATATGCATCAGAAATAGGTAACTCAAGTAACAATGTATAAAGGGTACGACACAGTTATTATAATTTGCAAAAGTGGGGAACATACCTCTCAACTATCCAGATTATCCTAAAAACTCCAGATTTTTGCCTCATATATTTGGCCTGTTCCTCATAAAATTTGAGGCTTTGTAATAAATCACTGAGGACGGAAAGAAAACAATAATGACATGCACCTGAGTTTCAGACTTCATATCCTTCAAAATAATGCTTGCTAACACATACAATGTTATTCTAACAATAATGTTATTCTAAAAAGTTTATGAGAGCAACATTTAAAATCTGTCTCTATTTTTAGGTCTTGGTTCATAGGTACATACTAGGCTAATGACCACAAAGGCCTTTTTAAGCTTAGCCAAGCAGCTCAAATCTGACAAGTTCTGGTACCCTTGGTAAATGTAAGCAGTTAGGAAATGAAACATTTACAAGCAGGGGCCTGGGAGATGAACCATTGACAGGCTGCCTGTGTCTATTAGAGATATAGGTGCCAAACCAGGGACAAATTTCCTGTTCCCCATCCCATTGTCCAAGTCACACTTGAATTGGGTTAGGGAGGAATTCTTCTTCACGTGGATGGGGAGCCTGTTCCATAGAAGGGGCAGTCTCTGTGATACATACCTATCTCTTCAGCAGGTCCTATTTATATGAAAGGCAAGGTTTCACCCATTATTTTAGGCTTTGTCTAAATTTCTTGCACTAAGAGGTTGAGAGGTATGGTTGGGAAGGAACACGTAGTTGTCTTTCAAAGGGAGATGTGTCAGTGTTGAGAATTAAAAGCAAGAATACACTTGGTTGTATGAGCTTGGTGTGTGTGTGTGTGTGTGTGTGTGTGTGTGTGTGTGTGTGTGTGTGTGTGTGTGTGTGTGTGTGTGTGTGTGCGTGCGCACGTGTGCATGCATGTGTGCGTGGGTGGGGGGTCATTAACATAAATAAACTTTATGAAGTGCCACTGTCACGGCATGACCGTGTAGGTGATATACTGTGTGCGCAATGGCATGAGTGTGTTTGATTTAGTGAGGATTGTGATAGTTTGTGTGTCTTGCGGGGTACAGCCTCAGAAGTGCTTGTAGCACTGTGAGTCAAGCTACCTGATAAGTTCACAGCATGCATGGTAGAGGGATGAGCATTGTATGCATGCACCCAACCTCATGGGATGGCTCTTCCAGGAGATGCCCAGGTTATAGCATGGCCCTGACTAGATGTTGGTATGCTAAATGACCATGAAGGGTATCTGTTACCAAGAGGTACCACTGCTGAGAATACTATGACCCCAGGGATGTCCTCAGCTGGCTGTAGATATCTCCACATCAAACGTAGTGAGAATACTATAACCCCAGGGATGCCCTCTGCTGGCTGTAGATATCTCCACAACAAATGTAGCTATGGAATTGCTAGCATTGCATGAGCGTGATCAAGGCTATCCATGGTCATCATCTGTGGAGGTACTGGTGGAGCAGTTTCATGAATTGCTCCTCATGCATGGTAGATGGGCTCATGAGAAGACATGGCATGTTCTACAATATGACACTTTTTCCTAATAAAACAGTCATTCATACAGGATATGCAGTCCCAGAGATAACCTTACACACCCCGCAGCATCCTTACTAACTCACATATGGCTGTGGTGCTAGTAGCCTTTGCCTCCATGATAGCTCTGAACATACTCTGGGTTGCAGCAATTGACACAACAGCTTCAGGGGGAAGAAGGTAACCATGTCTCCAGTAAGTCTCAGCTACCACCCTGTGTGTGAATACTGGCACATGTCCAGTAAAGGGTACCACAGTTCCCTAATTGCTAGTGTCCCCATTGACCTGTCTTCCCTGCATGATGTGTGTCTGCTGAAGCCTGTGTCCATGCTCTGTGTAGGATATCCAGTGGTCAAATTATTTTGTTCTGGGACATTTGGTGGATATATGAAACAGACCCTTTCAATATGAAACAGTGAGGAACACAGACTTTTTAAGACTCAAAATGAGGGCTGATCCTCATAATAAGGTGCACTTGAGAAGTATGGAGTTCCATCAGCTTTCTTCCACTCAATCAGACTACATTAATGCCAGTTAAATGTAAGAATATTCATTTCATATGTGCATATATGCATGCAATCTTTGTAATGTAGAACTATTTTTCTGCACCTGGTGCTGACAATTTATGAACTTTACTTGACTTTAAAAGTCAAAATTATGATTTCCTTTAGCAATTGTAATTTTCTATAGTGATACATTGAAAAGATAGGGGAGAAACTCACATTGGAAATGTGTTGAAGCACACAGTGGCCCTTTAAGTGTTTAAGTGGTTGGCATTAATTAGTATCTTTTTGCTCTGTGCAGGCATGTGTCTGTGTGTGTGTGTGTGTGTGTGTGTGTGTGTGTGTGTGTGTGTGTGTGTGTGTGTGTGTGTGTGTGTGTGTGAGTATGTGTGAGTGTTTGTCTATCTCTCTGTGGTAGTTACTCATTTAGGATCATAAGAGGCTACTAGGCTATTGACCTGGAGGTCATTTCAAGCCTAGCCATTTCATACTAATGTAATACCAGATATACTAGATAAACTAGTTAATATCCAGGATTGTATTTAGTAATGACTGCCCATGTCCAGGAAGGTTGTGGGCACTATATCCAGTAAGAATTTACAGTGCTCATCCACTCATCCAGGTTCCTTTTGAACAGTGTCATAGAGGTGCTCTGTTTCACATGAATTGGCAGCTTATTCCAAAGACCCAGCAGTCTCTGGGAGACAAATCTGTCCCTCCAGCACATCCTATGTAAGTTGCATGCCATATTTAGGTCTCTGGAATAGGTAGCTGTAGTCCCATTTGATTTACCGATGTGCAGCAAATTCATTAGGTTTGGGTCAGACATTGCTCTGTAAGCCAGGCATAAGTCTCCCTTAAGAAGTCTATAAGATATTGAGTATAGTGACAGGGACTTTAGTCAGTCTGTGTAAAGCATGTGCTGGAGTCCCTTGATCTTCTTTGTTAGAAACCTCTGAGGTCTCTCCAATTGCTGCAGATGCTTTGTACGGTACATGCCAAAAGGGACTTCATGCTCAATTATTGGCCTGATTAGTGATGCGTATAAAGGGGTTATAACTTCCTTTGCTCTAGAGGTGATGCCTTTGCTAATCAAGTGTGCTACGTAGAAAGCCTTCCTTAATACAATAGAGACATGGTGGTCAAAGTTAAGGTCGCGTCTACTTGTGATCCCAGATCCCTTACCACTTCGTAGGTACATAGGGTATTGTTGTTAATCTGATAGTGTGAAGGGACACTGTTTTTACCAAACGGAATACTGATGCATTTATTTGCATTTCGTTTGAGACCGTGATTAAGACATTAATCGTTGGTCTGCATAAGACCCTCCTGAAGTATACTGACATCATTTAGGGATTTGATAATTGAACCCAGTTTGCAGTTGTCTGCAAACTTGGTCAGTTACAGCCCCTTGGTTTTGGCCTGAACCTCTGAGAAGTATAAACTAAAACTTAGGGGGCCCAGCACTGACCATTGTGGCATCCCACTGGTGACAGGTCTGCTGGCTGATGTCGAGTCACCCACTTTGATAATGTGTGAGCAGTTTGTAAGCCAGTTGGCAACCTATCTTACAACAAAGGGGTTTACATTCAGTTTGCTAAGTTTATCAGTACTGCTTGAGTGTTGGACTGTGTCGAAGGCCTTGACCAAGTCAAGATATGCTGTGTGCACGGATTTGCTCTTGTCAATGGCCCTGGTCACATTTTCAAAGAAATCCACCAGGTTTAACAGGCAGGATCTGCCCTTGACAAAGACAAATTGGGTCGAATCCAGGGTTTGGAGGTCACCTATATCTTTATTTATGA
This sequence comes from Protopterus annectens, assembly GCF_019279795.1. Taxonomy (NCBI): domain Eukaryota; kingdom Metazoa; phylum Chordata; order Ceratodontiformes; family Protopteridae; genus Protopterus; species Protopterus annectens. The sequence goes on from NC_056731.1 coordinate 11,798,377, forward strand.
GGTCCATGATGATACATTCCATGGCCTTACAGATGAGGGTGGTCAGACTTATGGGTCTATAATTCCCTGGGTCTGTTGCTAAGCCACTTTTGTGGAGGGGAATATTTTATTTTATTTTTTTATTTTACATTTGTTGACCAGGATAGTCCGACTGGATGCATGTCCATTTTCAGCGGAGGCACGGGGAGAAAAGCTCCAAGGGTAAGCAGATACAGCATTACATAATACCAGCATTGCATATTACAAACAGACTATTTACAGTGATTACATAAGTAAACAAGTTAAACAAGTTCCACAGGTTAGAGTTAATCCCGAGCCTAAATCAGGATTAAATTAAATTACACAGTAAACTGATTAACAGATTTTTACACATTCTAGAGAGAGTTAGCCAGGCTTGATACATTGACATAGCCATTTAAGTGCCAAATGTTGTTTGAGTCTAGTTTTAAATTGACCTAAGGTAGAAAGTAAGGTAATATCAGCTGGTAGAGAGTTCCAGAGTCTACTTACAGAGTTTGCAAAGAGAGAGTCACCGACTGTGTTATTCATTTTGCTAGTCTGAATTAGTAGTTTGTTAGAGGATCGAAGTGGTCTAGGATTGTTATAGGGGGTGATAATATTTTTAAGTGCAGGAGTATTGTCCGGATTATAGAGGATTTTATAGGCCATAATCAGTTGGTTATACTGGATTAGGCTGGGTAGTTCAAGCCACCCAAGCTTATTTAGATTGATGCAATGATGTGTCCTAAAAGGCAGCCCAGTGGCAAACCTGGCAATGTGGTTGTAGCAAATTGAGAGTTTGTTAAGGACAGCCTTGTTTAAATTCGAGTAGAGGGATGCATACAGAAGGGTTGAAAGAAGGTGAGAGCGAGCTATGGCAATTTTAGCTGGAGGGGTTAGGAAGGCTTTTATTCTGTAAAGTGACCCTAGTTTTTATTGATGGTTTTGATAGTTTGGTTAACATGTAGGATGAATTTTAGATTATTATCTATGATGACACCTAATAGTTTTGTAGAGGGGTCAGGGGAGATTATTGTGCCATCATTTGAATTTATGGTAAAGGTGAAAGTGGTAGACCTACGTGTTGGTGAAAATAACAGCATTTTAGTTTTTTTGGGATTTAGGATCAGACGACGTTCAGAAAGCCAGTTTTCTATTGTATTAAAGGTGGTCTGGGTAGCTGACCATAACTCTATTGGAGATGTGGCCAAGCAAATCAGAGTAGAGTCATCAGCATATTGGATACAGCTGACTTTTGGGATGACAGTATAAAGGTCGTTAATGAAGATGGGGAACAGCAAGGGCCCTAGTATAGAGCCTTGTGGTACTCCAAGGGTGTTAGGTAGAAGATTAGAGACTTTGTTCTGCCAGAGGACAGCCTGCTGTCAACCATTCAGGTAGGATTGAAACCACTGAAGGGCTCTAGTATCTAGAAAGAATGTTTGCAGGGTGTGGATAAAAGTTGGTGATCAACCATATCGAATGCCTTGGAAAGATCCAAGAAGAGGGCTGAGGATATATAATTATTGTTGCGATTATGGTTTATGGTGTTGGTAAAGACTAGGAGGGCTGAAGTAATGCTGTGATGAGGACGGAAGCCATGCTGAGTGTCTGCCATAAGGTGATTCTGGATTAGGTGGTGCATGAGTTGTCTATGAATACATTTTTCCATAATCTTTGCAAGTGGAGAGAGTATAGCTATTGGCCTATAATTGGAGAATTAAGTAGAGCTGCCTCCTTTGTGAAGTGGGATTACATAGGATATTATCCAGGTGGTGGGAATTTTAGCTTCTACTATGGTTCAATTGATTAGTATTGCGACGGGGTAAGCAATAGCATCAGCTGACTTTTGTAGGTACTTGGCAGGGAGTTGATCAGCAGATAGTGTAGTGGGTTTTAATTTTTTCATCAAGGTATGGATAAGTGAAGTGGCGACTGGTTGGAAGCTGAATGCAAGTAGGTTTCTAGGGGTGGTACTTTCAAGACCAGGGGAGCTAGGAGGTAGTTGGCTAGCTAGGGCTTGATTTGTCTCAGTAAAGAATCGGTTAAAACTGTCAGAAATGTCTTCAGGGGTTTTATCAATAGTAGCAGCAGGGATTGGGGTTGAAGTTTGTCCAGGATGTAGTAGATTATTTAAACCTGCCCAAAACTTCTGAGGGTTATTTTGATTTACTGTCTGTAAATTACAGTAGTATTGTTTTTTGTCTTGTAAAATGGATTTTTTAGTTTTGTTCCAGGATTGCCTGTATTTAATGTGATCCTGGGGGTCTTTAGAAGAATGCCATAAAGCCCATGCTTTGTTTCTAAGGGTAATTTTGAGTTTAGACTCTTTAGAAAGCCATGGTGCAGTTTTTGCCTTTGTTCTCTTTGAACAAACAGGTGCATGCAAATAAAGGATCTCAAGGAATTTGTTGTTAAAGTATGCTACTGCTTCCTCTAAGGGGAGGTGTTTTAGAATAGACCAATTACATGAGTTTAGTTCTTGTTGCAATTTGGCAGGGTCAAAGTTTTTATTGTTTCTAACCTTTCTGAGTAAGGGTTGTTGGAAATTAATGGCTTTGTGCTTAATTACATATGTGAGAAGGTGATCGCTTAGGCCATAAGGGAGGGTACCAGAGGTGTACAGTTGAGGGTGACTATTTATGAGTACCCAGTCAAGTATGCTTTCTTTTTGGTTGGGTTTACCTATCCTGGTAGGGGTGGATATGATTTGTGTAAATGCATGCAGGTTAATATGGGTGGTTGGGGATTCTGAGGAACAGGTGCCCCAGTCTATGTTAAAGTCTCAAAGTAGTAGGGTTTCTTGGGGGTAGTGACATGATAGCCAGTGCATGATATCTTCAATTGTAGATATATTGTTACCTGGGAGAATATACATACATATGATATTAATGCATTTATTTTTATTAAGTTGTAATTTGGTGGCAAGAATCTCTGAATTATTAATCTGAGGTGGTTGTATTACATCTATGGTGACATTCAACACAGATTTATAGAGTACAGCTACCCCACCCCCCTTCCTGGAAGCACGATCCAGCCTGTGTATGTTGTACCCAGGTGGTATAACTTCATTGTCAGTAGTGTTAGGTTTTAACCAGGTTTCAGATAAACAGAGAATCTCAGGGGAGTTGACATCCAGAAGTGCATGCAACTCATGTACTTTGTTATTAATGCTTCTAATATTGAGATGACAGGCTAGGAGAGAGTTAGTTGGCCTATTAATTGTAGGTTTGTAGCTGAGATTGCAAATAGAGGGGGGTATGTGTATCTGAAGTGGGTGGGCCAGGGTTGGGGTGAATATCGCCACCAAGTATTAGGTTAAGTCTATACTTGGTGATGAACTTCAGGAATTTGTTTATTAGTTTGTGGTAGTGTTTGGATCTAGAGCTAATGTGCCTTGGGTTGAGATGTTGATAGACTGAACAAGATGTTGGATAGGGCCTGGTACTGTAAGTATGGTTGAAGGTGGGAGGATTTACAGCTGGGGTGATAGTATGGCTTTTCAGGACCTGAAATCCCGTGAGAAACTGGTTTTCATACAAGGTAAGGAGGTATGGTGCGAACAAGAGGGGTAGTAAAGAGGAGTATATCATTATTTGTGATTCAGCTAGTGAGTTAAGGAACTGTTTTACCTGGTGATGCAACACCAGAAGATAGAGTGGTGAGGTAAAGGTACTGGAAGGGGGATGGGAGAATGCCAGATGAAAGCTAATAGGTGCTATTAAAATGTAGGTAGAAGAATGGGGGTGGGAGGAATTATCCCAGATTAAAGCAGATAGGATCTAGAAAGTGGGAGAGTGGCTATAGTACTTTAAATTTAGAGGTACTGGGGATGGGAGGGGAGCGAAGAGAGCCCGAGCATAGCAAGGGCGAACGTAGCGGGGCTATTGCAGTTTATAAGCGTAGCGGGGCTATTGCAGTTTACAAGGTTTCCTAAGGTGTCCTAAAGCTATAAGGTAAGTATTATAGCTCTTAATGTAAGAGTCAGTTTACTTAAGTTACAGGGGAAGGAGGCAAACACTCAAGTAGAAAAAAGAGCCCTATGGCTGACCAAAATGGTGACCTGCTTAATTACACAGCACTGTAAGTGAAAGCTTAAATGCTTTTTGTGTGCGACCTACTCTGCTTAAATGCTGAGAGAAACTGATTTTGTTATGGTGACCAATTGCAGTCCTGCAGACTCCGTTTTGTAGATAAATGTCGAGTTCAACTAGGAAAAGAGAAAGCAGAGATTCTAGGGTAAGCATGAAGGCAACAACAGGCAGTTATTTTATAATAATACATTCAGAAAGGTTTGAAGGTGCGGGGGTAAAGTAGCACACCAGAATGAACTAAGATTTATAGCTAAGAAACCTAAGCAAGAGAGCAATGCAGTAAATAAACACTTGCCAGATTTTAAAGATATACCAGAAAAACTAAATCAATTGATCACAATTGTACAACTGGAAAATTACCAGTAAAAGCACTTCAGGTATAGCTAGCCCAAGTTATTCAGGTCATAAAAGCACTTCTTGAATGTGTGTGTGCAATTTAAACATTAAAAACACACGCAGCAAGTAGGAGCTCTGATTATACACTTTCTCTAGGTACAGGTTCAGTTTAAACACAAATATTACCACAGAAATGCAGTAAAGTCACTAGCTACTTATAGAGCCTCTGCAAAAAAATAGAGCAGTTTGTGCAGAATCAGAATTTAGCAGCAAGTCATTCAGTTACACAAAAAACAGTAAAAGGGGCTATTGCAGTTTACAAGCGTAGCAGGGCTATTGCAGTTTACAAGGTTTCCTAAGGTGCCCTAAAGCTATAAGGTAAGTATTATAGCTCTTAATGTAAGAGTCAGTTTACTTAAGTTACAGGGGAAGGAGGCAAACACTCAAGTAGAAAAAAGAGCCCTATGGCTGACCAAAATGGTGACCTGCTTAATTACACAGCACTGTAAGTGAAAGCTTAACAAATGTTTTTTGTGTGCAACCTACTCTGCTTAGATGCTGAGAGAAACTGATTTTGTTATGGTGACCAATTGCAGTCCTGTAGACTCCGTTTTGTAGGTGAATGTAGAGTTCAATCTACTTCAGTGCTGAGAGAAACTGATTTTGTTATGGTGACCAATTGCAGTCCTGCAGACTCCGTTTTGTAGGTAAATGTAGAGTTCAATCTAAGTCACACCAGGTCAGCCAAGGGGGGAAGAGAGAGGGAAATCCTAAGCACCTAGATTTGAATAACTGCTGCTGTTCTCCATTTCACAAGAACATAGCCTGTGGTTAGGCTGTGATTGAATAGGGTACTTAATGGTGATGATAGCTCATGTTTTAGTTTGTTAAGGAGACAGCCTGGGATGTCATCCGGTCCCATAGAGGCTGTGGTTTTTGGCTTAGACAAGGCTTTGATGACCTGCTCTTTGGATATGTAAAGTGTGGGGGAAGTTTTGGGCAAGGTTTGTGATAGGTTTGGAGGGCATAAGGGAGTGAAAGTTTCACCAAGTCTTTGCTATCTCTGTGGTCTTAGTGTGTGTGATACCGTTAGTCACTAGTTTGGCACATGCTTGGGTTCTACCTTTTAGGCTGCGTACATAGCTGTAAAAGGCCTTATGGTTATCCTTGGCTGTAATTGCTAAGTTTCTCTCAAAGGAGCCCTTAGAGGATTTGATATGTTGTCTTATTTGCCCGTTGAGGCTGAGGAGGGTGCTTTTCCATTGTTGGGGCCTCGGCTCAGTTTTCTTAGACAGCAGCTTTTTTTTGCATTTGTTGTAAAGTTTGTTGATGCTGGATGACCACCAGGGTGGCTTGTTTTTACTTGAGGCTCTGGCTTTGACTCTCTCTGGAAAAGCCGAGTCTATCCACTTATACAAGTGATTGTACAGAGTTTAGTGTGAGCTTTGGTGTAGTTACCACATTACCGCATTTACACCTTCCCCTGAATATAGTTTGCCAGATTAATATAGAAGTGACTTTTTGTATAATTCAGTTTCAGTAAGTTAATAATGCTAAGTTTGTAAAAGTTGCACAAATGTAATAAAATTATATTTTTGTGTGCGTGTTATTCAGTATACCTATCCAACTCTCCTTTGATAGTACCTCCCCTGACATAGCACCTCAGGTTAACTCTTACTTCATTGATAGCATAGCTTTCATCACTAACAAATTCCCTCCATCACCCTCTACTTTCTTTCAATCTCCTATTACCTGTGACTCCACATTTTCCCTTCAACCAATTTCAAGCTCAAGCCATGTCCCCTCTCTGCAGACAGTCTTCCTAAAGTATTCCTAAAAATGGCTTGTGACTGAATTGCCTACCCAGTCTCCATATTCATTAATAGATCTGTCAGTGAAGCTTATGTCCCCTCCCTGTGGAAAAAATCCTTCATCCTTCCCCTCCACAAAGGTGGCACCTCCACAGAAATTTCTAACTTTAGGCCAATTGCTACTCTTTCACCACTATCAAAAGTGCTAGAAAAATGTATCCATAAACAACTTCTTTACTACCTTTGACAATAATCTTCTATCTCCACCCAACATGGATTCAGACCAGCAGCACTATCACTGCTCTACTATCCTTTACTGACACTGTCAACAAAGCTCATGACTCAGGAAACATTGTCTCTTTGCTGTTCTTACAGCTGTCTAAAGCCTTTGATACTGTCTCCCACCCCAGACTCTGATATCCCAACTATCTCTTCTGGGCTTAACTGAAACACTTACAATGGTTCACTAGCTATCTCTCTAACAGATATCAGTCTGTCAAATGAAACTCTAACTTCTCGCCTTACACACCAGTCAGCACTGCGGTACCCCAAGGCTTAATACTAGCTTCATTCCTCTTCAACATTTTTATTAACCATCTTAATACTGCCACCAAACAAGCCACCCTAATTCAATATGCCGACTACTCTACATTAATCTGCTCCACCAGTACTCTTTCTCATCTACAGAGCTTAACTCAAGAAGCATTCAATCCCATTGAGTCTTGTCTCACCAAAAACTATCTACTACTTAACCCACAAAAAACTAAACTTCTACTATTTTACCAAAACAATTTTCTCCAGATACTTCTAACTTTACTATTACTTCTCTGAACAATACATCAATCAAAATAGTTTCACAGACAAAACAGTTAGGTGTAACTATCAACAACAATCTTTAGTTTAACCTGTATATCAGCAACATAATAAAAAAAATCAAAAATTGGGCATGATGTACAGGACTAAGACATTCATCTCCAACTCTGCAAGAGTAACCCTTGTCACTACTTATCTCTTACCCTGCTTTGTATACACTTCACCTATTCTAACCAATCTCCACTCTTCCCTCAAAGCAAAACTTAACCAATGTTATAATCTTCTTCTTCTTCTTTCGGCTTTTCCCAGTTAGGGGTCGCCACAGCAGATCACCTGTCCGCTTATGACTGGCAGTGGAGTTTTACAGTGTCAAGTTGCCAGCCTGGCACCCAACCTTCCACAGGAGGCACACACACTCACACCTAGGGCCAATTTAGAGTGTCCAATCCACCTACAGCATGTCTTTGGGATGTGGGAGGAAACTGGAGCACCCGGAGGAAACCCACGCAACCACAGGGAGGACATGCAGACTCCGCACAGAAGGCACACCAGCTGAGAATCGAACCGAAAAACCTCTTGCTGTGAGGCAGCAACGCTAACCGCTGCACCATTAACCAATGTTATAATAAAATAGCTAAATTTTCCCCAGGCCAAGCCCACTACTCTCAACATTGCTCTGCTCTGCTCTCAAGTCCCTAAATTTGCTTGAACTACCCCACCTTCTCACCTTTAATCAACTAACACCAACACACAAAACACTGTACAACTCCTCATTTTCACAAACTGCATTATTACTACTTCAACACTATCTTCCATGTCATGACCTACGCTCATCTCACAAGTATCTACTATCTGTACTCTCACTGTGTTGCCAAATCATGGAATAGCATTCCAAAATTAATCAGACTTATACCCCACTACTATTCCTTAAAGTCTAGGCTGAAAGAACATCTAACCAATAGTTGGATCTGCCCCTGCTCCATGCCATCTTAATACTCTTTTCCATTCCCTTCTCCAGAGTCTTAATAGACTTTTTCTTCCTCTATCCTCCTTCTCTTCCTGCATTACCTACTTTCTAGACTAACCTTTGTATATTTATTTATTTATTTATTTTACATTTGTTGACTGGGCTAGTCTAACTGGATATATGTCCATTTTCAGTAGAGGCCCAGGGAGATAAGCTCCGAGGAAGCAAAATACAATCACTTATACAAAATATTAATGTGTATGTTGAACATTGCAGGTACAGAACAGGGAATAATCACAGAAGTTGTTTGTTCATAGCATAGAGCTAAATATACAGATACAATTAGTACAGTACAAATGCAGTTGCAATACAACATGTAAAAAGATAGCAGCTGAGTTAGACAATATATTAGTAAACAAGGTGACATAAAGAAAAAAAAGGAGGAGCTGTAATATTCAGTATAAGAGTAAAACTAGTCTCCTTAATGAAATTATGAGGATGTGAGTAAAAATATCTAGAAAGGTCTAGGTCAGTTGTTAGAAAGAACAAGAATACTGAGAAGAGGAGAGCAGGTAGATCCAAGTAAGAGAGGTAGCAGGTCAGTCAGGTTTAGTACAGGGGCACGACCAGTGTGTTCTGAGGAAAAGTTTCAGTTTGTTTTTAATGAGTGATATAGAGGAAACAGAGGAAAGTTCGCTAGGAAGAAGGTTCCAGGATTTTCCAACAGCATTAGAGAAAACAGAGCCCTGTTGTTTGATTTACAAGAAGTCTATGTGATGAACGTAAGGTCTTTAGATTGGTGTAGGGGATAATGAGGGTAGATAGTATAGGGGTATTGGTAGGATGGTAAAGGGTTTTGTGGGCAATGGTAAGTTGGTGGAATTTAAGCTGATTTTCTAATTCAAGCCATCCTAGTTGCTTTAGGTTTATACAGTGGTGGGTTATCACATAGTTACCTGTAGCAAATCTGGCTATGCTACTGTAGGCGTTTTCCATTTTATTAAGGTTGTTTTTAAAGACATTAGTGTATATGGGTGAGGCACAGAGGAGAGTAAAAATTAAATGAGTGTGAGCAATAGTTATTCTTACTGCATGAGAGAGAAAGGGTTTGATCCTGTAGAGAGAGCCCAGTTTTCTATTAACAGATTTTAAGGTATTGTTAATATGGGTGTCAAAGTTAAGGTTGTTATCTCTGGTGATACCTAGTAGTTTGGTAGTTGGGTCTGGGGATATGGGAGTACTGTTATTGGATGTTACTGTGAAGTCTATTGGGGGGGGACTTACAAGTAGGAATGAAAAGGAGGAGTTTAGTTTTTTGGGAGTTTAGAATGAGACAGCGTTGAGTAAACCATTGTTCAACTGTGTTAAAGACCTTTTGGGTAAGGGAGTGAAGTTCAGATATAGATGTGGCTGAGCATACAAGTGTCAAATCATCTGCATATTATATGCATGTAGCTTGAGGGATTGTTAGGTGAAGGTCGTTGATAAATATAGAAAATAGGAGAGGTCCTAATATGGACCCTTGAGGGACCCCTATGTTGAAGGGTAGATGGGTAGATAGAATGTTATGCCAAAGCATGGCCTGTTGTCTGTTGTCCAGATAGGATTGGAACCATTTTATAGCTAATGCATCTAGTGACAGAGATTTGAGGATATTTATAAGTATCTGGTGATTTACCATATCCAACGCCTTAGACAGATCTATAAAGAGTGCAGAGGAAAGCATATTGAGGTTGCGGTTTTTGCTGATACAGTCAGTGAAGGAAAGGAGGGCAGTAATAGTACTGTGGGAAGGCCTGAAACCACGTTGAGAGTTGGAAAGTAAGTTATTTTGCATTAGGTGGTCTAGCAATTGTTTATGGATGCATTTTTCTATGATCTTTGCTAGGAGAGACAGTAGGGCAATGGGACGGTAATTGGAGAGCTCAGTGGGGTTTCCTCCCTTATGAAGGGGGATAATATGGGAGACCTTCCATATTCTAGGGATATGTCCTGCACTGATGCTTCTATTGATAAGAATGGAAATGGGGTAGGCAATAGATTTGGCTGCCTTTTGTAGGTATTCAGCAGGTAGTTGGTCTGCTGAAGGAGTGCATGGTTTCAGTTTTTGGATAAGGGCAAGAATATATGTAGTTGGGACTTCCTTAACCTTCTAATGTTCATTTTCTCTATTCTTATACTAACCTTTATCTATCTCTGAAATTATTACTCGAATTTACTACTTAAGTCTCTTGCCAGAAAGTGTATATAACTTTTATGACTTATTACTTATTCTGTAATATGTTTTTCATGTATTATTATGTAACATACATATTAGGAACTGTCTTCTATCTTCTATATAATGTATGTTCAATTTTATTGCTCCCGTTATATTTGCTTATTTTCTTCTTTTTGTATCCACAAATTGTACTCCTGTTTGATTGGTTACAAAGACTAAGACAATGTTGATTTGTAATTCTGTTTAAATTGTACTGTTGAGCTTTTCTCCCTGGGCCTCCGCTGATAATGGACTCATAGCCAGTCAGACTTTCCCAAAAAGCAAATGTGAAATAAATAAACAAATAAATAAATGGTAGTTAACATTTTGTTGTTTTAAGTGTGTCATTCTTTTGCTTACTTTTGTGTATTATTTAGTATTGCTGTCAAGTAGGAGTTAGCACTGCATTGTTTTAAGTGTGTCTTTATTATGGTTATTTATTTATATACTTTTTTGTATTATTTAGTAGTGCTGACTAGTAGGAGTTAGCACTGTATTGTTTTAAGTGTGTCTTTATTATGGTTATTTATTTATTTACTTTTTTGTATTATTTAGTAGTGCTGACTAGTAGGAGTTAGCACTGTATTGTTTTGAGTGTTTATTCTTTTGTTTATTTATGTATATAGTTATTTTTGTATTATTCAGTAGTGCTGACTATTGGGTTAGCACTGTATTGCTTTAAGTGTGATGTTCTTTTGTTTATTTTTTTTTATTATTTAGTTGTGCTGAATAGCATGAGTTAGCACTTTATTGTTGTAAATGTGCTGTTCTTTTGTTTATTTTTTTTGTATTATTTACTAGTGTTGTCTAGTGGGAGTTAGCACTGTATTGTTTAAGTGTGATATTCTTTTTGTGTGTTATTTAGAAGTGCTGACTAGTGTAGATTAGCACTGCATTGTTTAAGTGTGATGTACCTTTGTTTATTTGTTTGTATTATGTAGCAGTGCTGTTTAGTAGGAGTTAACACTGTAGTGTTTAAGTGTGATGCACTTTTTTAATTTTTTTGTCTAGTGGGAATTAGCACTGTATTGTTTAAGATGTACCATTGTTTATTTGTCTATATTACTTATCACTGCTGTCTAGTGGGAATTATCTATTTATCGTTTAAGTGTGACGTTCTTTTGTTTATTTGATTGTATTATTTAGTAGTGCTGCCTAGTGGGAGTTAACACTGCAGTGTTTTAAGTCTGATTTTTTTGTTTATTTTTATATTATTTAGTAATACTGACTAGGAGGAGTAAGCTCTGAATTGCTTAAGTGTGATGTTCTTTTGTTTATTTTTTTGCATGATTTAGTACTGCTGACTAGTACAAGTTTGTGCTGTATCGTTTTAAATGTCTTTTTTTTAATTTCTTTTTGTTTCATTTACTAGTGCTGACTAGTGGAGTTTAGCATTGCATTGTTCTAAGTGTGATGTTCTTTTGTTTATTTTTTGTATTATTTAGTAACACACACTAGTTATGTTTAGCACTATATTATTTTGAGTGTGCCATTCTTTTGTTTATTTTTGTGTTATTAGTGGTACTGACTAGTACAAGTTGGCATTGTATTTTTTTAAGTGTACCTTTCCTTTTTTGCTTGTTTATTTTTTAGTACTTAGTAGTGCTGTCTAGTAAGAGTTAGCACTGTGTTGTATAAGTGTGATATTCTTATGTATTATTTACTTGTGCTAACTAGTAGGAGTTAGAATTGTATTGCTTTTAGTGTATCTTTCTTTTTGTTTATTTACTTGGTATTATTTAGTAGTGTTGACTAGTATGGGTTAACACTAGTTTTAAGTGTGATGTTCTTTTTTTCCTGTATTATTTAGTAGTGGTGACTACTGGGAATTAGTACTGCATTGACATAAATTTGCTGCTCATTTGTTTAGCATACCTGCATGCACTACAGTAGTCATGAAACTGTATTTGTGCAATAGATAGTAAGAGAAAAAAATATCTGTCCAGTAGGCAGACAATTAGAAAAAGAATATGAATTGTACATACATTTTACAATGTGCTATTTACTCTGGTTGCCATCATTTTCTTGTGTTAGTTGTGGTTATTTTTGTTCTGTTTAGTATTGCAAAAGAGTGGTGGTTAGTGGTGCTTTATTTTAAATGCATTGTTTTATATCTTCATTGTTCCATTGTGCTAAGAAATGGTAATTAGCACTATATTAATATAAATGTACTGCTCATTTGTTTACTATTTGTGTGTGGCACAGAAGTCATAGCTGAAAACTGTTTGTACAATAGATAGGGAGAGAAAAATTATATTGGCATATTAGGCAGTAATGGTTAAAATGTCAGTGTACTAATATTTTCTTCAAGACCAATGCTGTGAGTCACAAAACTCTTGAGGAATTAAGTATGATCGGGTTGAAACATATACTATGCCTGAAACTGCTGTATCTCAGAGAATCCCACCTTGACTGAGGCACTGTGATCTTGGAGTTAGTATATGTAAGTAGCAGATGTGTGGGGGTATAGGGCACTTTGACCCCTGCAAAAAAATACTTTCATAGGTAACAGCCCATTTTGCTCTTTGCAGTTTTACTTGCAGGACTGCACTTAATTATCTAGAATTTCAGGATTCTTACTGTTGAGTCTCAAAATGTATTAAGATGATTTACATGCCTTCCATTGAATACATAGAATACTGACAGCTAGTTTTGCTGTCACAAATTATTGGGTATGTTGGTGGTCAAGTGTAGGAGTTATTGAAAGGAGCAACATCAAGCTTTGCTTTTTGTGAGGAATGTAGTGGCAAGTAGGGGTAGGAATTGGCAAAATGGTTAAGGTATTTATCTTAGAGACACAAGTTACAGGGTTTGAGTCTAAACTGGGAAAATTGGCTAGGTTTAAAATGGCAGTTAGCCTAGGGCTTACATATAACCTCTTTACTAATATATACTACCATATAGATGTCTAAGGAACTCTGGGACAAAACTGGGTTGGATTGTTGCACGGCGAAGCTTGTAAAGACCATGGTAGTTGTTAGCTTAGTATATACCTATAAACCTTTGAGTGTGTGCACCAGTTTTCATGGGTCAGGATAAGAATAAGGTTAGTAAAGGGAGTAGACTTTGTGTTGTGCATCTGTGTTGTTGTTTGTGAATTGTGTCTGTGTGTCTCTTGTTTAGTGGTAATGTTAAGGAAAGGATAATGAAATCTGTAGGGTCATGTTTAAGGGCAGGGGTAGAGTTCAAGTTAGGGTTAGCACATTAAGGTGGTGTAGAAGGAGGCCCCACCTTAACCCTCTCTTATCACCTTACTCATGTGTGCTGACCCTAACCCCTGACCCCGTCACTGCTGCTAACTCCAACCCAACATGTTATCTTACTAAAAGCCCTTTCCCTAACAGTGCCACTACAAAAGATACACACACACACACACACACACACACACACACACACACACACACACACACACACACACACACACACACACACACACACACACACACACACACACACACACACACACACACACACACACACACTCACACACTCACACAAGGAAAATGCTAAACACTATCACTTTACCAAGCTCTTACACTAACCCTAACCCAGAAACACACACACACACATGCTCCTACACTTTCACATGCACAAGAACGTACACACACACACACACACACACACACACACACACACACACACACACACACACACACACACACACACACACACACACACACACACGTGCACACCGTTATATCTGTAACCTTCCTTAGTCCTTATTCTGACCTTAACCAACAAACAATTGCATTCAATTCAGAGACATGAGAGTCACAGTCCCTTGCTAACTTTTTGAGCTCCCTAGCACATGCACAATAACAGACTGCTTTTAGGAATCACATCATCCCCTCCCACCTATCATGAATTAAGTCTTAAAGTCCCCTTACCATATGACCATGAAGTAGGTCAGATGATGGAAAAACCTGCGGATTCTTGCGGCACCTCATTGTAGCAAAGCAGAGGACGGAGAAGGTACTTACCCTCTTCCCATCTAAACTGGTCTGCAAATGATCTCTGCGTGTTCTATACAGTAGAGCTGAGCCTCTCCACAAAACCAGTTGCTTGAGGATAATTGGGTTGTTTTTAGCTGCTTTATCCCACAGTACTTCCATAAACAAATCAGCAGGTCTGGCATGATGCTAGGCCCATTGTTATTTCCTAGAGAAAACCCATTCAAATTAAACATTTTAACACAGTGGTTGCTGCATTTTTTACCTGAGGACAAAAGTGTTACCTCAGAGTACCTCATAGCATAATCTACCATGTCCAAGATATAACTCCTTCCTATGGTGATTTAGGTATTATGAAGCCCCACAGTATTCATAACTACTCTCTGAAATCTTTCTTTTTAAACAGATAATAGTACCAAATCAGCCTTACATTTGTTTCCCATCTTGCCAACTTTTTGACATTTTTACATTTTGCAGTACATTCTGATGTCTTTTGCAAGTCCTGCCCAATAAATATTTCACATAAGCCTCCTTTTCATACGCTTTATTCCCAAAAGACCGGAAAAAAGACTAACATTGGATATGGCTAGAAATGCTTTGTGGTGGGCCCTTAGGACTTCCAATTGGTGTAGCACTTCTCCCTCTGCCCCTCCTTCATGAGTCCATTCTCTGTATAATAACTCTTTAGTCCACTACACAGACACTCTCTCAATACCCTTGAGCATCAGAATTCACCTGGGCTATTGTATATGAGACATGTGTCTGTTTTAACACTCACTATTTGTGATCTTTCCCAATTCCTCTTTCAAAAGAAGTCTGCTATTTTTAGATAACTGTGGCTCAGACTTAGACTTACTGATACCAACCATCACTTCTCTTCATGTAACTCCTTCTAGAAAAGTCCAGTACTTTTTTTCAGCTGAGGTTCACATTCAGGCTTTCTGCTACTACCTAGCTCTTTTCTTGGAATAGCAACTACAGCAGCCTTTGTTGGACACGTGAGCATTAGTCAGGTCTCCCATCTCTACCTTCCCTGTGTTATTGTCTTCCAGCCTGGCAACATGTAGTTGCATGTACTGTATGTAAGGCACTGTGTCATTAAATAAATTACCTATTAGAATATCTAATGGCATATCATCAAAGACTAAGAACTGCAATGGTGTCCCTCCCAAAGCTCTTAGTAGAGTTGACTGGCTGGGCAAGTAATGTTCTTCACTAACAACTGTAAGTTTAACAACAGTTCTATCTGATGCAGTATCTCTCTTAGCAATTATTTTTTTTTTTACCTTTAATTAGGAAAGGGTAAGGACCATCTGCTACTACTAAGTTGCTGCCTGTATTAGCTCCTTCATGTGGCTTTTCTTCCCCATTCGGTTGCTGTGGACATCTGGACGATAAATGCCCTAGTCTGCTATACTATGAACATTTAACTCCAAGACCTTGATAGGTACTTAAACCAGAATCTTACCTCTTTGACTGCTGTAAAGGTTATGTCTTCTCTAATACCCATGTGTAATGCTGGGTACTTTCATCTCATGTAGTTGTGCACCGTTGGCTAGGTAGTAATCACTTTTTTTTCCCATTTCCTCAGCAGTGTTACACTCCTAGTCTGTTATTCAGATTTTCGTCTTCTCAAACAAAGTGCTGACTCTCTTATCATAAAGTTTTCCAATATTTTATTAGTATTAACTGGACAGCCAATCATGCATTTATAAAAGTAATACTTATGTTTACAATTAAATCAGTATTACTGTCCTCTGCCAGTCTTCTATATATTTTTTTTAAAGTTGCAGGAGTAAGTTTAAAACATTCAGATAAACACTTTTTAACTTTATCACTATCACAACAGTCCATATTGGTCATTTTAGTTAATGCCTTAACCCTGAGCAGAGGAATTATAACTCTTAGCTATTGTGGCTCATCAGTTTGGTGCAGATTACAAACCCTTTCAAATGCTTAAATAAAGCTATCAAAGTCATCTTCCTGTTTATATTGAGAACATAATTTAGCAGTGACATTGGCACCCAGCCTCAGCTTTCATCCTGTTATTCACATGCTTATGATGAAAGGCCAGCATAACTGGACAAGTGATATTCTTCATTCCTTCCCCCTTTCTGTTCCCTTTTCTCTTTCCCTTGCACCTCAAGCTGTTTTGTTCTTTCAGCTGTTTCAACCTACAGATGTTTAATCTGTTTAAATCATGCTGTATTCTCAAGTCATCTGTGCATGGACTGAGCTGTATTAATGCACATTCTGCACTCACAGGCACTATCAGGTTGTCTGCAGTTTCAGTGTAGTAAATCTAAGCTGCACCCAAAGAGGTTATCATCTCATCTTTGGTCATACAGACAGGCTAGATTTCTTTCATTCAGCCATGATATCATTTTTTTCACACTCCTCATAACTAATTCTTGCCTGTTTCCTAACTACTCTGACTAAAACTGATGTGCAAGATATACTGCTGCATATTCATTTCGTGGCTGCAAGGATACATGTGCTTGCTAGTGAGAAAATGTTTTAGAGGCTACACAAGTCCAGTATACAGTATGTTCACTGCTGCCTACCAAAAATGTGCGATGAATAGGCTATAAATCCCAGCCATTGCACCCAAAAGTATGACTTTATTGGCTTTAAAGCCACACTGCTGCCACTAAAAACATATGACAAGCAGGCATATAGTCTGTTGGTCCACAGTTATAAGTCAATTTTCCTTAAGGAAATACAGAAAATGCACACTGCTACCTCACATAACAAAAAGCACTATACTGTATTGATGAGATCAGAGATATAATCTGTAACTCCATCTGATTTCAATAAAATACAAAAACACTTGTGAAGCAGTATGTCCAGTGAAAAATAAGCAATTTAATTTCTTTAACAATTTCATCTGAAGAAGTCTTAAAACGAAAATGTGGTGATTCAGTTAAAGCGTTTTTTTTTTTTTTTTTTTTGCTGGCCTTTTAATAAATTGCTTATTTTGCACTGGACACTGTTTCACAAGTGCTTTTGTATGTTATGTTTCCTTTTTGGGTTTGCACTTGTTTCTTCTTTTTGTGTTTTTTGGTCCATATGATTTCACCTACCTTAGACTGAGTCCAGTACATTTCAGTGCAATCTTAACATTAATTGAAACTTGCCCTGAATTATCTTTCATGCACATGCATGCATCTGCACAAAGACACACACACACACACACACACACACACACACACACACACACACACACACACACACACACACACACACACAATATTTATCAGCATATAACTTGCAGACACTGAAAACAGGTACAAAAGATCTTGAAAATAAGATACTTCAGCCAAATATCTGGGCAGCTAAATAACGTAAAATCTGAATACTGAATGGCACATAACTCTTCCCACTTCCAATAGGATTGTGAGATACTACAAAGAAACACAATTTAAAAAAAAGTGTTGGAAATATATTGCTGTTATCAAAGATACAGTGTAAACTCTGTGGACTTTAAAGAATGATTTTGCAAAAATACTAGCTTATAAAGGCATTTATTTTTTACTCAGATAATGGCACTGTCACAGGTCCGTTCTCTTCCTTTAACTTCTTGGTGTCACTAGTATGTTGGTCATGTAGTGTGGTTTTCTGTGTACTAAACAGCTTCAAAATTGTGTGTGATGGGGGAGAGAGATTCAGAAGAATCATGTGAGGGGGTACATTAAGCCTGAAAATAAGAACGTACCTCCAAAACAGTTGGGCATCCGCGAAGGGGTAAAACAAGCTTGAAAATAAGTATGTACATCCAAAATAGGTACAGTTCAGAGTTCTGTTTTTCAGAATGGGGGAAAATGATAATTTACCAGTATCGACACCCCACTTCATGCTAACACAGTCGCCACCACCAAGACATCCATGGCAAAGAGAAAAACATAAACTACTGTTTACCCTTGAATTAGGCCACCCCTTAAATATTTGAATTCTAGCTTTTAACTCTCTGTAGCTATTCTTCAATAGGCAGCTGTAAAACAGTGGCCAGTACACCAGATTCAATAGACATACCCTTAAGTTCATAAATAAACAAATCACTAGCCCCAAGCATTTAAAGTTTAATTATAAAGCTGATTAATTGAAAAAAAATGAGTGAAATAAAGCTTTCCACTTAAAAATAAATACACAAAATTGAATAATCTTGCACCAGACTCTGGAATAGATTGCCCATACATGTCAAGCAGAGTGCCTCTTTGGTCTTCTTCAAAAGGAACCTTGACGATTGGATGGGAGAAAGGAAATTCACCCCGGGGATCACGTCAGTTGCCCTGCTAGACAGGGGTCCAGGGAAGTAAATAGTGTGGGAAGAAATAGCCAGGGAATTCTTATGGCTAGGCTTGTATAGGCCCTAGGGCTGATAGCCTAGTACCAACCTATGAACCTATGAAACTATGAACTAGAAATTTAATGTAAAAGTGCTGCAGTGCTCTATCAGCTAGTCTATACCTTAGTGATATTAGCTAAAGATATACTTTATCTGTCATTAGTTTTCAGGTTTTGACTAGACTCTACAAACTTTTCACATGCAGCTTTATCCATCTGTGCATGTTTGCCAGAAAATCCATCAGTTCTTTCAGCTACCACCACCCTTCATTGTCTTTCTGTCTCTCTTTCTCTCTCCATATCTATCTATCTATCTATCTATCTATCTATCTATCTATCTATCTATCTATCTATCTATCTATTTATCTATATAGTTATATGGATCCCTAATGTTTTGTTGAATGACAGTTAGTCAAAAGGTAGTTGTGGAGATTTACAAATAGTGAAAGTAAGTATTTGTGAGCAAATCTGGAGGTGGCCTATATATGAGAGAAGTGTGTGGGCTGTTACTCAAGTGGACTTTTTAATGTTGTGGAGTTGTGTTGCAGTGCTGTTGGTGTTTAAAGTAAGAAGTTGGACTGTGGAAAGTAAGTGTTTTTGGATGCAAATGCTGCAAGGTTTGAATATACTGAATGTTTTGATTTTAGGGGGTAAGAGCGTGTGTGTGTGTGTGTGTGTGTGTGTGTGTGTGTGTGTGTGTGTGTGTGTGTGTGTGTGTGTGCGTGTGTGTGTTTGTGTGCTTGTTTGTGTGTGCTTGTGTGTGTGTGTGTGTGTGTGTGTGTGTGTGTGTGTGTGTGTGTGTGTGTGTGTGCTTGTGTTTATCTGCTTGTGTGTGCATGTATGCTCACTCAAGAGTGTTTGTTGGTCAGGATTAGAATAAGAGCTACAGAGCAGGAGAGATTTAGTGTTACGCAGATGTGCTGCTGCTTCTGATGTGTATCTAAGCAGAAGTTAAGGATTTGTTTGGGATGTTAATAGCAAAAAGTTTGGATGCACCGTAGGTTTTAGCATTAGGAGATGGAAATGTATTTGTTTGCAGGTTTGGGTTAAAGTTAGGGTTAAGGAAGGCTAAAAAATAGTGATCATGTTAGAACTTGATGAACTAGATTTAATGTTGTGTGTGTTTGATTTTGTATGTGGTAGGGTATGAGTGTCTTGCATTGTGGCAGTGCTGCAAAAAGGGTTTTTCTAAGGTAATATATAGGGTGAGATTAGAGAAAAGCGCAAGTTTTGAGTTGGGGTTAGACTTAGTGTGCATTTGTAAGGTGGTACAGGGACAAAGTTTAAAGCTTAATGATATGTAAATGTCTGTATGTATATATTTGTCTTGCATAAAAATATTACAGTAAGTATTATTTTATGTTAAGGGTGAAAAAATATTTTATTTTAATCCAATATGGTGGCATGAAATGTTTAATGATAGTGTCTGTGAGGATCGAGAGAAACTGAACTTTGTATGTTTAAAGGAATTACTGTTTTGTTTTTCCATGTAATTATTCAAACTTCAGTTGTTGCATTCACTTCCTTTTGTAATTTACAATAATAATATTGCATTTTTACATAGTCATTGCAGTAAAACACTGCATCATCCAAGAACCAATTATTCAGCAATAAAACAGTACAGTTATTCTATGCATCATTGTTATGAGCTAACTTCTAACATGACCACTATTTTTTTTTTTATATATATGTTGTATTTGTACTCCGGTGCCCACTGACCATTGTGCGACTGACTCAGCTGCCCATTTGTTTCCCGATGGGATGAGAGCTGTAGTGCCCTTTCATTCCTGTCTGGAGTGAGAACAACTGTAATCCATTTGTATCCCTATTCGGTTTGAGCTAACCAAGGCCTAGCTCTCTTCCAGACATACCTCTCAACAGCTTAGCACACAAAGTCTGGACAAAGCCCAAAATAATGGGGAACAAAGGCCTAAAAATAGGGATAATTTTTAAATATTGTGCTTATAAACTAAGAAAGTTGCTGGAATTAGAGGTTTTGTGTTAGTATGCATTTTGTGAAGGATATGAAGTGTGAAAGTCAAATGTCTCTCATTATTTGGTGACTTCAATCCTCAATGATTTGACAGAAAACCACATATTTTATGAGGAACAGGCAAAAAGTATGAGGAAAAATCTGGGCATGCTGCAAAAATCTGGACACTTAAGAGGTATGCTCCCAGGCAGGCATAAGGGGAGTTTCTTTACTTGAAGCAATCACAAAACAGCCAGCACCAAGTAATGAAACCCAAAAGCTCTTTATTGTGGCAACTCCAAAAAGCTATAGCAAGCTATAGCAAGACAGTTAAACCAGTTTAGGCATAAATATGCCTTCCTCAGTGAACATAACAAACAAAATTGTTTTACTCATTTAAATACACATCGCACTCCAATTAATAATTAATTACAATTGCTCATTAAGACCAGGCCTGAACAATCCTCCAAGTCTGATAATCCAATTACATTCTTCAATATTTAAAACAGAGTGCCAACCCATTTTGCCCTGTCTGTTTCCTTTTATTATGTCAGTAATAGTAAAAGTAAAATGTGCTGTAGTATGTTGCAGAGTATGCTTATATAATGAGCTAGAAGCTCGTTTATTTCGAATATCACTTAAATGTTCAGAAATCCGAACCTGCAGGGACTTTGATGTTTGGCACACATAAAATGCTGAGCAGGAACAACTGGCTAAGTAAATAAGCCAGTCCGTGCTACAGTTAGCAAAAAATAGGATATCATAAACTTTTGATGTATTTGCACTGGTGAAACTTTTGGATTTAAGAACATATTGACAGGCAGAACAATGACCACAGGTAAACAGCCCTTGAGTAGATCTCTGAATAGGCTAGTCTGTGATTGAGTAATCTCCCTACTATGTTTGTAATGGTTAAGGTGTGACCCCAAAGTGGGGCCCTGTCAAAAATAAAACAAGCACCTAGGCCCCAAAATTTCATAGATTCTATCATCTGACCTTAAAATACCCTGATAATGATCAACAATGTTCCTAAGGACATTGGTGTTACGCCCATAAGTGGTGACAAGCCTAAGATTAGCATTGTCACCTGAATCTCTAGATTTATGTGTTAATAAATCAGATCTGGTTTGTGTGGAAACCCAATTGCTGACAGCCAAAACAGTGTCATGATCATAACCCCTGTGATCAAATCTATTAATGAGATCATGCTGGAATTCCTAGTAGGATTTTTCAGAGGAACATATATGTCTAATGTGGAGAAATTGAGATTTGGGAATATTATTAATTATATGTCTGGGATGAAAGCTGGAGGCATGGAGTAGTGTATTATATTGGGGATGTTTCCGAAACACCTTAGTACTAAGTGTTTGGTCTCTCTCCCTAGTTACAGTTACATCCAAAAAATTTATTTCCATGGAATAGTAATGTACCGTGAATTCAATTCCCCATTTATTCTCATTCAGATATTGCATGAATTCATGTAAATAGATCTCATCTCTTCTCCATACCATCCAGCAGTCATCCAGATAACGTCTCCAAATGTCAGTTTCTGATATATATATATATATATATATATATATAAGTTATGACTAGCATTACAGATCAGTTGGTCCTCTAGGAATCCCACGAACAAATCTGCATATATGAGAGCGAAAGACGCTCCCATGGCAGTGCCCTTGACTTGCCAGTAGCATTTGCCGTGAAAGTAAAATACATTCTTACTGAGAACATGTTCAGTCATTCAAATCAGAAGTGTATTAAAGCCCGGTGGATATATATTTGCCCTTTTTAACCAGTATTCAATGGCTTCAAGATCAGCCCAATGAGGATTATACTGGTATACAGTGCACTAACATCTAGAGTGCACATAAGCCAATGAGGTTCCAACTGTGTGTCCGAAATGATATGCAAAACTTGTGTGGTGTCCTGGATTCTGGACTTGATTAATGGCAATAAAGGTTTGAGATATTTGGTCAAGAATGCTGATAGAGGCTCAGTTAAAGAGCCTCTACCAGAGACAATAGGTTTTCCTGGGGGGGGGTTGTAAGTTTTTATGAATTTTAGGTAACAAATACAAGTATTGTGACTGAGGATCAGCAACAGTAAGATGAAAAAAAAACAGTCTTGCTGATGATCCCTTCCTCCAAGGCATTCTTGAGAAAATCATCAATTTCCTTTTTGAATCTATCAGTGGGATCCAAAGGCATATGCATATAGAATCGACCATCTGATAGTTGTCTGTTAGCTTCTGCTAAATACATGGCCCAGTCAGGAACCACCACAACCCCACCCTTACCTGCAGGGAGGATAACCAAATGTTTCCTCTAAGATTTGAAAATGCTTGTTTTTTCCAAATTAGTGAGGTTAGATTTCTGAAGCTGAAAATCAGAGTAAAAAAAATGCAAATCCTTCAATACACATTGTTGGAATGTGGCCACATGTCTATCCGTTGGAGGCATAAATAAGGATTTGTGAAATATAAAATCAGTGGATCTTTGAATATGAGATTTAGACTGAAAAACAATCTTAAATTAATCAAACGGCAACAAGTCATGATGTCATTAGCAAACATATCCTCATAAACTAGAAAACCAGGTATGAAATTCAAGCCTTTATTAAGAATATTAATTTCACTGTCTGACAACTGCACAGATGAAATGTTGTGCACATTACGAATAGAGCCTAACGGGGTATCAAATACTTTCAAAAGTTTTTCTATGTTTCCTGGATGCTGTAATTTTGCGCCCCCCCCCTTGTGTTTGTTCCTCCTAAAGGGTCAAAACCCACAAATTTCTTGGCCAATGGTGAATCAGAACTGTGAACAGTCTCAACCTCAGTGGCCGAGGATGACTCATCTCCAGAAGTACCACTCAAACTACTTGTGGTCTTCTTGAGAATAGAGCGTGGTCTTTTCCTCTTGAAAGTGGGTTTAATGTTGTCCTGTGTTACAAACTTGACATTTTCGCCTAGTTCAAATGGTTTACCTTTCTGGTAATCATTTACATCCCTATTACATTTGTGTACTTTTTTCTCCTTAAGTTGTTTCTCAAGGGAAAACAAATACTGAAAAAATTTTTGAAAACATGGTGCATAAAAGGACTCCCCTTCATAAACCTTAACTTGTTCACAAATCTTGTTGACTTCCATAATGCATTTGTCAATCATACGTTCATAATAAGAGATAAGAACCTCCACAAAAGACATGGAGGCCTTTTGCTGAGCTTGAAACCAAGCTTCAGATAAAGATTCATCAATAAAATTGACTAAAGATTGTATACGTATTCTTAGTTCATGTGGGGTAATGCCTTGGGTTTTATAAGCAGTAAATAGTTTTAAATTTTTATGCACCATATTTTCAAAAATTAGTTCAGGATTTGTTTTCCCCTGAGAAACAACTTAAGGAGAAAAAAGAACGCAAATTTAATAGGGATGTAAATGATTACCAAAAAAGTAAATTATTTGGACCAGGCAAAAATGTCAAGTTTGTAACACAAGACAACATTAAACCCACTTTCAAGAGGAAAAGACCACGCTCTATTCTCAAGAAGACTACAAGTAGTTTGAGTTGTACTTCTGGAGATGAGTCATCCTTGGCCACTGAGGTTGAGACTGTTTACAGTTCTGATTCACCTTTGGCCAAGAAATTTGTGGGTTTTGACCCTTTAGGAGGAACAAACATGGGGGGGGGGGGGCGCAAACATACAGCATCCAGGAAACAGAAAACCTTTTGGAAGTATTGATACCCAGTTAGGCCCTATTCATAATGCACACAACATTTCATCTGTGCAGTTGTCAGACAGTGAAATTAATCTTCTTAATAAAGGCTTGAATTTCATACCTGGCTTTCTGGTTTATGAGGATATGTTTGCTAATGACATCATGGTTTTGCCATTTGATTAATTTAAGATTTTTTTCAGTCTAAATCTCATATTCAAAGATCCACTGATTTTATGTTTCGCAAACCCTTATTTATGCCTCCGACGGATAGACATGTGGCCACATTCCAACAATGTGTATTGAAGGATTTGCATTTTTTTGGCTCTGATTTTCAACTTCAGAGATCTAACCTCACTAATTTGTGAAAATAAGCACTTTCAAATCTTAAATAGAGGAAAGATTTGGTTATCCTCCCTGCAGATAAGGGTGGGGCTGCGGTGGTTCTGAACTGGGCCATGTATTTAGCAGAAGGTAACAGACAACTATCAGATGGCCGATTCTATATGTATATGCCTTTGGATCCCACTGATAGATTCAAAAAGGAAATTGACGATTTTCTCAAGAATGCCTTGGAGGAAGGTATTATCAGGAAGACTGTTTTTTTTCATCTTGTTGCTGATTCTCAGTCACAATACTTGTATCTGTTACCTAAAATTCACAAAAACTTACTAAACCCCCTGGTAAGACCTATCGTCTCGGGTAGAGGCTCTTTAACTGAGCCTCTATCAGCATTCTTGACCAAATATCTCAAACCTTTATTACCATTAATCAGGTCCAGAATCCAGAATACCACACAATTTTTGCCAATCATTTCGGACACACAGTTGGAACCTCATTGGCTTATGTGCACTCTAGATGTTAACGCACTGTATACCAGTATAATCCTCATTGGGCTGGTCTTGAAGCCATTGAATACTGGTTAAAAAGAGCAAATATATATCCACTGGGCTTTAATACACTTCTGATTTGCATGACTGAACACGTTCTCAGTAAGAATGTATTTTACTTTCACGGCAAATGCTACTGGCAAGTCAAGGA